>NC_091672.1:9062803-9365833 GCF_042453785.1 Malus domestica
TCACACAACACGTCGGATGCACTCTTCCACTTCATCCATCCAGCTTGTATTCTATGGTTGAGATCTCCATCTAATTCTCCGTTCTTTTGCAAGATAGATCCTAGGTAACGAAAACGGTCGCTCTTTGGTATTTCTTGATCTCCGATCCTCACCCCTAACTCGTTTTGGCCTCTATTTGCACTGAACTTGCACTCCATATATTCTGTCTTTGATCGGCTTAGGCGAAGACCTTTAGATTCCAACACTTCTCTCCAAAGGTTAAGCTTTGCATTTACCCCTTCCTGAGTTTCATCTATCAACACTATATCGTCTGCGAAAAGCATACACCAAGGAATATCATCTTGAATATGTCCTGTTAACTCATCCATTACCAACGCAAAAAGGTAAGGACTTAAGGATGAGCCTTGATGTAATCCTACAGTTATGGGAAAGCTTTCGGTTTGTCCTTCATGAGTTCTTACGGCAGTCTTTGCTCCTTCATACATATCCTGTATAGCTTGGATATATGCTACTCGTACTCCTTTCTTCTCTAAAATCCTCCAAAGAATGTCTCTTGGGACCATATCATACGCTTTTTCCAAATCTATAAAGACCATGTGTAAATCCTTTTTCCCATCTCTATATCTTTCCATCAATCTTCGTAAGAGATAGATTGCCTCCATGGTTGAGCGCCCTGGCATGAACCCGAATTGGTTGTCCGAAACCCGTGTCTCTTGCCTCAATCTATGCTCAATGACTCTCTCCCAAAGCTTCATTGTATGACTCATTAGCTTAATACCCCTATAGTTCATGCAATTTTGTACATCGCCCTTATTCTTGTAGATAGGCACCAAAGTGCTCATTCGCCACTCATTTGGCATCTTCTTCGTTTTCAAAATCCTATTGAAAAGGTCAGTGAGCCATGTTATACCTGTCTCTCCCAAAACTTTCCACACTTCGATTGGTATATCGTCTGGGCCTACTGCTTTTCTATGCTTCATCTTCTTCAAAGCTACAACCACTTCTTCCTTCCGGATTCTACGATAAAAAGAGTAGTTTCTACACTCTTTTGAGTTACTCAACTCCCCTACAGAAGTGTGACTCATCACTTTGCACTTTATTTTTGACACTTTTCAGTGTAGCTTAGATAAGAATCGCCGGTGTGATTCGCTAATATATTGTTATGTTTTTATGTCTCTTAAAATTCTAGTATTGTTCATGTTGATTTTCAGGATATGGTAACGGAAGTGCAAATTGCACTGTATTCGACATTGTTAGAATTCAATGGCAACCCAGAAGATGAGGGTGACTTGGAGATGCTTAGGCCATCTCCAACCAAAGGGTCCAGAGGGTCATAGAGCTGAAAATAGCTCGAAAACCGTCTCCAACCGAGGGCTCGGCCAGAGGGCTGTAGAATCTGAGAGGGCCTTACGGAATAAAAAAGGGTTGGAGGGCTGGCTGCCAGCCAGCCCGGGGCTAGCCAGAAAAAATGGAGGAATGCATTGAATTTTTTTTAACAGTTTTATTATTAGTTTTTATTTACAAAATTTTTCCTATAACTTCTATTTTTCATTTTTTTAAAATTCTATTTTCTTCCTATAACTTTTATTTTACCAAATTTGTTTCATATTTTTTTTTAAAATTCCATTTTTTTCCTATAACTTCTATTTCACAAAAAAAAAATTTCATTTTATTTTAAATTCTATTTTTTTTCCTATAACTTCTATTTCACAAAATTTGTTTCATATATATTTTTTTAATTCTATTTTTTTCCTATAACTTCCTAAGCGATTATACAACATCAAATTAAATTAAGTAACATGAAACAACATTAAACAATATGAAACAACATTAAATAACATTAACCAACATAAAAATTATACAACATAAAAAAACATTTAATAACATGAAACTTAAAACAACATTTAAGTTGTAGTTTTTAAATAATAAATTATGTTTGGCTCTCGGTTGGAGACGATTTTCTGTGATAGGGTTAAAACGAGCTCTTTGGCCCTTTGGCCCTTGGTTGGAGACGGAGACAAATATGGTTATGTACTGTTCATTAAAATATTAATATTTTGGAGGGCCAGAGGGCTAAAACGAGCTTTCTGACCAGTCATCGGTTGGAAATAGCCTTATAGAGTAGCAGTTTGAAGCACTGCAGACAGCCTTAAAGATACCTAATAAGGGGTCTGAAGCTCGTTTGATGGTACCAAAGAAATTTCTTACCTTATTTAGTTTAGGTAAGTTGTGTACTTTTATCCTCGATGATGTCCCCGATGATAATCCGCCCTCATGAAACATTTTATTTTTCTCTTCTTTAACTTGACATAGATAGACTTGTACATGTGGTCCATTTTTGTCTTCTTTAACTTTAACAATTTATTTTTCTCTTCTTTCAATCGCAATCGCAATCGACGTCCCCATGACAGCTGGTGAGCCGTTGTCATAAATATCATCACCATCACCGATCTTGATTCAACCACCACCACCACCACCGATGCTTGTATTCACAAACTGATGCGTTGAAAGAAAAATTGAGAAGTCAGCATACACATTTGAATTCATGAATGAGAGAGACTAATGAAATAGACATGGGCACTCCATTTTGTATGAAAAGTACCCACGACTACCCAACCCCAACCTAAGTCCTATAACGCCATGAAGGGAACGTTTCATGATCATTTTTTTTTTAGTTTTTTTTTTCTTTTATTTTTATTTATAAATCTGTTTTGAAAACTGAAAGATAAATTTTGAAAACACAAGAAAATAGTCTTTAGTTTTTGGTTTTCAATTTAAATTGTTTCTGAAAACTAAAAGTAGATACAAACAGGTGTATTTTTTTTTTTAAATTTTAAAATAATAATAATAAAAAAAAGTAAAAACGAAATGATTGTCAAACAACCGACATTTACTTGAAGAGAATAGAAAATTGAAATTAATTTGATTCCTAACTTTCATGTGTTTACTAAAATATGCAGTATCGAAATCATTCTATTTTATAACTTTCTCAGTGTTCCTTACCGCATGGAAAAATCGAGAGTGGTGTGGGTCCCACCTTAAAATATGTAACCTAATATCCCATTTCCTTATTTCTCTTCCTCAATTCATGACTATTTTAGCAATTTAATTTAGTACAATGATATATGTTTTCATTTATACAGAGTGAAATATAACATAAACAAACCTTTGTATCAAAATCATTACTAGTTTTTTTTAACATGTGCTACATTAGTTGACTAAGGCAATGTGTCCGGCTATCTCTGCATCAAATTTTGAATTTTCTTCCTTGTATCGTAAATTAAACTAAAAAATCACTTGAATAAAAAAAAAAATTATTACAAGTTTTCCTGACATGTGCTACACAAGTTAACTAAGGCAATGTGCCCCTCTTAACAGTCAAGTTTGAATTTTCTTCTTTATAACTCAAATTAGATTAAAATCATGTAAATAAGATCATCATTGGAGAGATTTTTTCATATGATCGAAATATGAATCAATACACCATTTACATTATATCATATAGTGTACCACTTTATGTTATGACGTACACATAAAAAATTTCACCTTGTGTTATGTGCGATATTTTGTGGATCCTCTTAAAGCATGCATCGACATGTGCAAACTGCGTGAACAAATATTAGTTACAGTAATTGGACTGTAAATGTCTGCCGACATTAGAAATCATTAGAGGATGGTTTGGGATAGACAGTTGAGGAACCGGATAAATTTAATCTTAGACAAATATTCTGCCCTTTCTTAATATTGCTATATTAATGGTCCAATAGATCATCCCTCATGCCTACTATGATGCATCATCTTTTACGTTGAGACCAGATCATCTTCTTTTGTGAAATTCCCGAAGAATCATGGGAAATGATATTTTTACATTTTTCTCTTTTTTGTGCATCTTAATTTTTAATTTATTCTATTTCAAATTCTAAAAATCATTAATAAACAAAAAGTGTTAATGGAGGGGTGCGAAATCAATTTTGAACAATTTCCATTTGATATTTACTATAAGCACACAAACCAAATAAACATTAACTAATTAATCAACTAGAAAATGTAATACATATAATATTTAAATTATGGGGATTTTAAAAAACATAATTTGAGACATATTATATTTTATACTTCACTAATTTACTCTAAAATATATTCTCCTAAAATAATTGGTTTGTTCGTGTCATGTTAGCAATAATTAAAATTGACCAACGTTAATTAAGAGACATTTTAATGAATAAGCTAAAACAAAACTTCGTGGATCATCATTGGTGACCCAGTCTAACCGAATTTGTTAGTCACTAGGATGACCCAACTCTATTAACTGGGCGTCAAGCACAATTTTTAAGCCCGGTCATGTCTGCTCTTAATCCTTACAGATAATTAATTATGCCCAGAAGTTTGAATTGGTTTTAATCTTCTGTATAAATTTCCTCACATGCCAAGTTTGAATTGATTGTTATATTCTGTATAAATTTCCTCATATGCCAGTAATGTTTTTCTTGGATATTATCAGGGAGGCTTCCTGCAAATGTCAAAATGTCTGGGGACGTTGTACTGAATGGGAACAAAAGAAGCAGAAACTGCACAGATATTGTAAGTGTAACTTAGGACATCCTTCAAATGAACATATGACCCGCAAGTTTTGTTCTCATAATTATATGAATTAAAGACCCAAATAATGTGTGTTAATTTTTGTATGCCTGCAATATTTCAGTCATATGTAACTCAAGAGGACTTTTTCCAGGGATCACTCACAGTCAGAAACTCTAACATATTCAGCTCATATAAGGCTCCCTTGTAAAATGACCAAAGAGGAGAAGAATGAGGTGGTAGAAAACACTATCACAAAAATGGGGCTTCAAGATATCGCTGGAAGTAACATCGGAAACTGGCATTTGAGAGGCATAAGTAATGGAGAAAAGAGGAGACTCAGCATATGTATTGAAGTACTTACACAACCTCATGTGTTCCTGCTTGATGAACCCACCAGCGGCCTCGACAGTGCTTCCTCTTTCTTTGTGATATGGACACTGAGAAACATTGCTGGTGATGAAAGAATAGTCATTTGCTCCATTCACTAACCTAGTATCGATGTCTTCAATCTCTTCGACGACCTGCTCCTCTTAGCAGGAGGTGAAACTGTTTATTTTGGAGAAGCAAAGATTGCTGTAAAGGTAAATTTCATTGTTCTAAAAATCCCCGCCTAAGTGCTAGGCAGATGATCACTGCCCCGATTAATGCCTAGACGTTTGAATATTAAGAAAGAGCGCCTAAACCTCCTAAGGCACCGCCTAGGCACCCGCCTAGCCGCCCAGACTCGCCTAGTCACCCGCCTAGGTTGCGACTCACTTAGACAGAAAGTAGATAACTTTTATTTTGCATTTTTTTCCCAATAAATTGTAAGAAACTTGTTGAATACTTAAATGAATACATATTACATGCATGTTCTTCCAATACCTCATAATATATATGTCATTCTATTTTGTAGTTTATAATGAAATTATATATATTTTAAGTATAAACAAATACTTGTTTATACGAAATATAATAGATCTACTTAAATCCGCCTAGTCTGCCTAGGCACCCGACTAGCGCCTAACATCTTTTAGAATCTTGGTAATTTTATTGATTACATTGGAGAAGCAAAATATATGGCCGTATTCTGAACCCTGTATTTCCTTTGTAAGATATTGATCAACTTGTACACTAATACGTTCGCGGCTTTAGAATGATTGCTTGCTAATGGTTTTACATTCTTATACTTCAGTTCTTCGCTGATGCCGGATTTCCTTGCCCAACACGAAAAAATCCTCCAGACCACTTCCTTCGATGCATTAGTTCAGACTTTGACAAAGTTCTAGCAGCTCTTTTGCTATCTCAAAGGATTAATTATGTATGTGCACCCTTTTCTTTCTTTTTCTATAAAAAGGTTTAATTTTTCGTAAGTTAAAATGCTTTTGTTATTTTCTTGGCAGGCATCTACATATTCTTTCATTTCCCAAAACAACCTGACAACAGATGAGATCAAAGGAAGGCTAATCAATGCGTACCAGTTGTCCGCATTATCAACAGATGCAAGAAAAAGGATCCGAGAAATCTTGCTCACTGTATGCAGTACTTAATTGAAACTAAATAGAAGAACGGCATACCTGTTAAGCAGAATACGTGGAAGTTAATTACTGAAAGACTGTAGGAACGTGCATTTCGTTTTTTATATTACTACTCATATATACTAGTTCTTGACCATGTCTAATCACTCTTAACATCGCAGGAAAAACCGGCGGGAAAATCAAACAAGGGAAGTAGTGCCATTTGGGGGAAGCTGCTATGTACATTGATCAGTCGATCTTCAATAAACATGTCTAGAGATATTGGGTACTATTGGTTAAGAAGTGTGTTCTACATACTAATTGCAGTGAGTGCTGGCTCTTTCTTTTTCCACATTGGAACGAACAATCAAGCAATGATTGCAAGAGAAAAGTGTGATGGTTTCATTTATGGCTTAATGATCTGCTTGTCTATTGGAGGCATACCCTTCGTTATTGAAGAACTAAAGGTAGACTGATGAATTCTTATAGAAATAATGTTAATTATGCAATATTCTTTTACAGGACAATATATATCTTATGTTGTTAAACTATGAATCTGGAACAATAATAACGTGATCAGTTCTACTCTGTGACAACATAAGTCTAATAGAGAACATTAGCCAATAAAATTTAATCCCGTCTTTTTAAAATCCCATGCAGGTATTTAGGCGGGAAAGACTTGGCGGGCATTATGGGGAAGCATTGTTTGTGCTCTCCAACTTCCTCTGCTCACTCCCTTTCGTGGTTGGCATGGCTTTCTCTTCTGGAACAATACTATACCACATGGTCAAATTTCACTCAAGATTCTCTCATTACTTGTATTTTTGCATCAATATCTTCTGCTACATTGCTGTCACAGAAGGAGCCGCTTTAATTGCGGCAGCACTGGTTCCCAACCTCTTGATGGCCGTAGGAGCTGCAGCCGGCATAACAGTAAGCCATACCTCAATTCATTTCTCCCAGTCAAAATCATAACAAGTTTTGGATAATGCTAGAGAAATTAATTTTTCCGTCAAGTAATGCTAGAGATATCAATTATTTTCTAATATTTTTTGTACACATAGGTATTCATGATGATGCCATCTCTTCCTTTCCAAAGGATGGTTGACCTACCAAAAATCTTTTGGCGATATCCCATGTCATACCTCAGCTATGCAGCATGGTCAATACAGGTACGAAGTAATAAACATTTCCGAGATGCTATGGTCAGTAGTGCACATGAATGATTCCTGACTGTTCATGCGTGTAATTAACAATCAGAAATTGCTCACGTGTGCCTAAGTGACTAACCTTAGTAAAATCTAAGTCCTTTCCAAACGCATCTCAACTACAGGGTCAAATGAAAATATGTTAGAAGTACTTTATGATTTTCTATAATACTAATTTATAATTGGTGAGTGATTTTCTAAAATTCCCATTGGGACAAAAGTATTCACCATATAAATTAGAATTATGATTTTTCAAAATAATCATTTAGAACAGTATTTGGATATTCAATGATTCTCAAAAGATTCAATCAGACACAAAAATATGTCGTTATTGACATTGAACAATAGAGTTCTGGAAAGAGAAAACATGGTTACTCAGTTATTCGATATGGACCAAAATGATCAATTAGTAAACTGATGCCACTTTCCAATTTTCTCTCAAAAGATAATTATCATCGTAATCAGAATTGATGACCAAACAAAACATTGGTTTAAGCAAAATAAACCAATACATCTTTAAATAAAAATTTAATCAGTGTTGTCTATAAAAGTCATTAGTATTTAGAATTTGCATAAAATAACCAATAGATATGCACAAATCAGTGAAACAATATCACATAACAAAACTAGTTTTGAAGTACCAAAATTCAACAGTACTACTTTAGTTTGCAAATTCACTAAAAACTCAATTCTCTTTAGATTGTCTTGAAAATTTTCAAGTATGAACTAGACATATATGACTACTATTTTGAAAAGTTTTATGATTTTTAAAATTTTATAAGCGAGCCAAAAATGAATTCAAAAAGAGAGGTGCTGCAGAAATAGCAGAAAATGTTCAGTACATACCTGAGATTACAAATTCACCAAATATTCATTGTTCATCTGATATACATCAAAATTTTCAGACATAAAGTAAACATAACAATATGTTATTTCCCAAAATTTCGACATTTTTGAGATTTTACAAGTGTACTAAAAACAAATTCGAAATAAGTTGTGCTGCTGAAACAACAGAAATTCTGCAAAACATACCCGAGACTAAATAATTCACCAAAACTTCAATCTTCCTCCAATGTGCATGAAAATTTTCAGAAATGAAGTAGACATATAAATTTACTGTCCCCTAAAATTCCATAATTTGTTCGATTTTACAAGTGGGCTAAAAATAAAATCGAATGGAATGTGCGGCAGAAACCCCATAAATTCTGCAGTACAGCCTCGAGATTAAAAAATTTACCAATAATTCATTTTCAAACCAATGCTCATGAAAATTTTCATATTTAAAAAAAACATCTCAATTCATATCATAATAAAATTTCATGAATTTAGGAGTTGCGTAGGTATATCAAAATAATATCACAAACATATTATGCTGCAAAATTCCAGTAACATAGTATCACAGTTAAAAACAATTTACCATAAATGCATTTCTTGTACAAAAAGGATGAAAATTTTTCTGTGTATACAATCCATTATATAATATAACATGACAAATTTTCACAAAGTTCGGAGTTAGGAAAATCTATCAAAATCGTAATCAAATAGGACACGTTGTAAGGTATGCAAAACTCCATCAGTATTTCCTAAGCTCTACCAAAATTTCAGATTTATTCATAATTTAAATAAAACCAATTTACAATCTTTAATATGCTCAAAACATTAAAATTTCTTAAATAAATTAAAGGTTCATTTCATTAGATAAATAACCTATAATATGCCCAAAACATTAAAATTTCTCAAACAAATTTGTTGACTCACAAAATAGTTGGTTTGGACAAAATAAACCAATCTATATGTATCAAAATTAGGCTTATATAAGGAACAATATCTCAACATTATTAATCGATCTCAACCATTAGTCATAAAATCCAAAAGAAATCACAAGCCTGGTGAGTGCATGATACATATCCAAATTTAAAATATGGAAACATGAAATCCAAAATACGTAACTCCTTAATTCTAAAAGATTCCTTATAATAGATTTTATTAGTAAATGAAATGAGTTAATTCAAATCAAATACAAAACGGGTAAATTAATTGCAATATTAATCTAGCTTAAATTCCCATAATAGTTGTATTGTGATGCTGTAGACATCAAAATTTCGGTAAATAAATGTTGACCGATAAATCAAAGTTTCAACGCTCATGTATTACATAAATTTTACACGTAGCGTGTGTCGAAACAAAAAATCGAAATAAGTTGGAAAAGTCATCAAACAGGACACGTGTCAACACCTGGCAGAAATGACTTATTTCATCTAGAATATTATATTCAAAATTAGGCCTTGGAAAATTCTATAAATAGAAGTCAATTTCATTCATTAGAGGAAACGAATTCATATTACACCTTGAAGCTCTGAAGCTCTGAAACTCCGAAGCTCTCAAGCATCCAGGTTCCCGAAGAATCAAGAAAGCGTTCTTCGTTCTTCGTTCATCGTTCTTCCAAGATCAAGCCCCAACGGCCCTTGGATCAACAATCATCCACCTTCAAGATCAAGCCCCAAAAGCCCTTGAAGAACTTCCACCAATTCAAGATCAAGCCCTGACGGCCCTTGAAGAAAGTGTTCATCGTTCATCATCCGTTCATCCTAAGATCAAGCCCTAACAGCCATTTGGATCAACAACGTCGACAAATCCACACATCCAACCGTCATTCAAGATGAAAGCCCAAAAGCCCTTGAAGGTCCGTTCATCACCGTTATTCAAGATCAAGCCCAAAAGCCCCTTGAAGATCCGTTCATCACCGTTATTCAAGATCAAGCCTCAACGGCCCTTGAAGAAATGCTCATCCTCAAGACCAAGCCCCAACGGCTCCTTGAAGATCCGCTCAAATCCACCTTCAAGATCAAGCTCAACGGCCCTTGAAGAACGTTCATCCTTAGATCAAGCCCAAAGGCCCTTTGGATCAATCGCACATCCACAAATCAACACCTTACGGAGATCGAATCAGAGGATCAAATTTGAAAGATATTGTAACTCAAAATCATCAAATACAAATATTATTTTGTGTGCGTTGTTCTTGTCTTTTTCGTTTTAGGAAATTTTCGTGTTCATAAATTTGGCACGCCCGGTGGGACAATCTCTACCTCTCATCTCTTTCTCTGCTCAAGAAATTCAAGCACACTTCCAAAATCAATGGTATCAAGCAAAAGACAAGCTGTTCTTGCAAAGGGAAGAAGCCTGAGCACTTTCACCATGAACGGAGCATCCATTGGCGCCACAACTACTCTTCAACAAACCACCTCAAAGTTGATGCCGCTAAGGGAGCAAATGGAGCATCAAAGACGCAAGCCCGTCATCAACCTAACCTCGTTAGGAGCATCGAAGCATGCCGTTGAGGCACATCAGATGGCATCCCAAAGCGGCCAACGGGGTCCTTCATCAACACCCTGGATGCCTGTAGAGTTGCGTATGATGGTTGCACAAGTCATGACCATCGGCATTACCTCCATTGAAGAACAATTGGCTCAAATGAATGAAGCGATTGCAAGGCTAACACGGATTGTTGAAGAAAAAGACTTGCAAATTGCTGCACTCGTCAGCCGACTGGAGCCACAGGACGGCGAGAACCCCGACCTAGAGGATGATCCACTAAAGAGAGCAGCTGGCGAAGAAGAGGAGCTTCCGGTGGAGAAAATCGATATGAAGCAGAAGCCAGACTAAGCAGGGGCACTCATGGGATCTCTTTCTATCCAGCAGCTGCAGGAGATGATCACCAACACCATCAAGGCATAGTACGAAGGGAGCTCACATACCTCTTTGTTCTACTCGAAGCCATACTCTAAGAAGATTGATGCCCTGAAGATGCCAAGGGGTTATCAACCACCAAAATTCATACAGTTTGATGGAAAAGGAAACCCAAAGCAGCACGTTGCACATTTCGTCGAAACTTGCAACAACGCGGGGACAGAGGAAGACTACCTCGCCAAGCAGTTTGTGCGCTCACTGAAAGGAAACGCCTTTGAGTGGTACACGGATCTAGAGCCTGAGTCCATCAACAACTGGGAGCAATTGGAAAGATAATTCCTTAACCTTTTCTACAGCACCCGCCGCACTGTAAGCATGCTGGAGCTCATAAGTACGAAGCAATGGAAAGATGAGCCGGTCATTGACTACATCAACAGATGGCGCACTCTAAGCCTAGACTGCAAAGACAGGCTCTCGGAGACCTTTTCAATCGAGATGTGCGTCCAAGGCATGCAATGGGGTTTGCAATACATCCTTCAAGGCATCAAACCACGAACCTTCGAAGAGCTAGCCACCTGCGCCCATGACATGGAGTTAAGCATCACCCATCATGGGAAGAAGGAACCGATCGTCAACTACAAGAACGACAAAGTTCTTGAGACAAAGGTAGAGAAGGCTGCGTGGAAATCCACCAAGAAAGTAATGACAGTCAACACAGCTCCCGTCAAAATCTCTACACAAGGCAAGGCGATTCAAGTCGAAGCTTTTAGTAATCAAGAGATGTGTAGACGTACTTTGAAGGAGCTCGAGGAGAAGACTTATCCATTCCCCGACTTTGATGTGGTTGCCATGTTAGAATACTTGCTGGAAAAGAAGGTGATCGGCTTGCCTGAGTGCAGACGGCCAGAAGAGATGAATCACACCGGCAGTCCAAGGTACTGTAAATTCCACCGCTTCATCAGTCATCCGACAGAAAAGTGCTTTGTGCTGAAAGATCTCATCATGAAGCTGGCTCAGAAAGGAATCATCGAGCTAGATCTTGACGATGTGGTGAAGTCAAACTATACCACCATCACTTCTAGCTCTTCCGACTCAAAGTTTTTACCTCAACCTCCGGGGGCATCCTCCAAGACAAGCAAAGTTGAAGGATGGACTCAAGTCACTCCTAAGAAATTGCACAAGAAGCATACGTCTCCTCCACAAGTCCGCCAATCGGAAAGGGGGCAAAACAGCTCTTGTCAACCTTCAAAGTAACGTGAACGTGTTGAAGATGATGAAATTGCGACACAAAGATCGTCCGTTGCCATCACGATGCACGACTTCTTACCCGAAGACTTCTTCAATCACACGGTCAAAGCTCCTTGCTATGAAGATTGTGAGGAACGACTCTCCCGGATCGTTTGACGAACCACCGAGGCTCCTCGCCTGCATGAGCCTAAACTGCATGGCACAAAGCTCCTGGTCTGCATGAGCATAAAAGGTAACACCAATGCTCCTTGTTCGCATGAGCCTAAACTGCACGAACCAATGCTCATTGTTCGCACGAGCCTAAACTACACAAACCAAAGCTCCTTGTCCACATGAGCCTAAACTGTAGGACACGAAGCTCCTTGTTCGCACGAGCCTAAACTGCACGAACCAATGCTCCTCGTTCGCACGAGCCTACAAGGCGACAACCAAAGCTCCTTGTCCACACGAGCCTAAACTGTAGGACACGAAGCTCCTTGTTCGCACGAGCCTAAACTGCACGAACCAATGCTCCTCTTTCGCACGAGCCTAAAAGGCGACAACCAAAGCTTATTGTCCGCACAAGCATAAACTGTAGGACACGAAGCTCCTTGTTCGCACGAGCCTAAACTGCACGAACCAATGCTCCTCGTTCGCACGAGCCTAAAAGACGACAACCAAAGCTCATTGTCCGTATAAGCATAAAAGGCGACACCAAAACGCTCCTTGCCTGCACGAGCCTAAAACTGCACACGGCAACAAACACTCATTGCCTGCACGAGCCTAAACTGCACACGGCAACAAACGCTCATTGCCTGCACGAGTTGAAACTGCAAACGGCACAAAAAAGAAAATACCAAAAAAATATGTATGTATTTGAACTACGTTACGACTTGATCTCTTCTTTGGAGGGGTACGTATGCAGCTTGAATATTCAAAATTTCGAGTCCAATCACATCAAAATATAAATAAATGTTTAAAAAAAATGCAGTGGTTATGCAATAGCAGGCGATGCAAGGTAACAAGAATGCAGTGGCGGTGCAATGGTTGTGTAATGGCAGTGGCAAACAGCAACGGTGAAGAACTTCATTAACCGCCGTCAAACGACTAGCCGGTCATGAAACCTCGACTGTAGCTCTCCGTCTGTGGCAAACAACGATGGCGAAGAACTTCAATAACCGTTGTCAAACGACTAGCCGGTTATGAAGCTCAACGCATTACATTCTGCCTCAAGCTCCAAACGGCAAGGGCAAGTAGCAAGACCGTCGACACCAGCTTCGTCACTTTAGCCACCATGCTTCAAACGATGAAGAAACTTCAATGACCGCCGTCAAACGACTAGCCGGTCATGCAACTTGACGCTTTACATTCTGCCTCAAGCTCCAAGCAGCAACGGCAAGCAGCAAAGTTGTCAGCATCAGCTTCGTCATTCTGGCCACCATGCTTTAAAAGATGAAGAAACTTCAATGACCGCCGTCAAACGACTAGCCGGTCATGCAACTCGATGTTTTACATTCTGCCTCAAGCTCCAAGTAGCAACGACAAGCAGCAAGGATGTCAGCATCAGCTTCGTCACTCTGGCCACCATGCTTCAAACGATGAAGAAACTTCAATGACCGCCGTCAAACGACTAGCCGGTCATGCAACTCGACACTTTACATTCTGCCTTAAGCTTCAAGCAGCAATGGGAAGCAGCAAGGCTATCAGCACCAGCTTCGTCACTCTGGCCACCATGCTCCAATCAACGAAGAGACTTCAATGACTGCCATCAAACGACTAGCTGGTCATGAAGCTTGCCACCTTACATTCTGCCTCAAGCGCCACATAGCAAATCCCCGTTGCAGTCTCATGCACAAACCCTAGGCAGCAGAAAGCACAGATATGCCCACGTCCTTCTCACTCCAAATACCACGTCTCTGAAAGCTTCGTTAGGGTCCCAACATCATGCTCTGCCTTCTCCAAAATTAAAGATTCCTAGCATCACATCAAAATAAAATATATATATATATATATATATGTTTTATTAAATAGGTCAATTCTATTTAAAAAAAATATGTGTATATGTATGTCTCGGCCCAGCAGCAGAAGGACACACAGATGAACAACAGGTTCGTCATCGAGCACAGGCCCAAAAGCCCAGAACCAGTTGATGCCATTAGATATAGCCCAGGCCCTTCAGAACCATAGACCAAATCCAGGCCCATCTCCTTCATTGTCCACCAATTACAAATCCGGGCCCAGCTCTCAAAGCCTATCTTCATAAGTGCCACTCTCTCTGCTGAAATAGCTGCGGGGAATGTGAAACCGAGCGAATCGATGGTCTCGACGATCGTCCTTCCTTCTCCACCATTATGCCGCATACTCTCGTCTTCTCTCGGTCAGAGATCCACAAAGCCTTTAGATGAAATGGTTCAGGATTAGGGTTCAAAGGTGCTGGGATCAGATAGATTTGCAAAGCTTCAGAGGAAATGGTAGATCTGCTCTCGTCTTCTCTCGTCAGCTCTCATCTTCCCCCGCGACGCAACTGCAGCTCAGCAGCAACCTCTGCCATACGCTCCACAGACCTGTCGCTGCAACGCCCGTGCCCACCAGGCTAGCTTCCTCGTCGCCCAACTCGACCAGCCACCAAACTCTCTTGCTTTCGCGTAACCATCGAAATGAAGACAACGAACAGTGAAGAAACAGTGACTGAGTATGTCTCGGACTAGGCCGATTTGACCTAGGAGCGCCTGATCAATATCTTGGGACGGCTCATCCCGGAGTAACGATAGATAGGGCCGATGCTGGTCTGCAAGCCGTGGCTGCCGATGTGCAAAGAGCTCTGCCTCAACTCCAACACCCCCAAGGCCGTCACTCTACAACGCCGTCTTCTCCACCATCCCCAACAACCACAGTTCTCCCGCACCTCCACTGTGACTCCTCCATCTCAACAGCTCTTCCACCAAGCGTCATCTCCTCCTTCAAATCACCGCCAGATCTTCAATAGTCTCCTGGTTGAGGTCCTCAGCTCCGAAAGTGTTCGAGGGTTGATGTCATGGGCTTGGGTTCTATCCCTCGTCACTCCCACCAACTCCAAGCGAAGCAGCAACAGCTTGCGATCCTCGTCAACAAGGTAGCACGAAGAGGACAACCTCAAATGGTTGTACTTACCTTGCTCTGCCCATCGCCCACAACTTCCCCGAGCTGGTTACTACCAGCCAAATACAACACATCGCGATGTTGATCAAGGACGACGACGTTTTGGTTCTTATTCATTACAGGGACCTCACACGCTTCACGGAGAGATCCTCGAATGACCAGGCAGTGCTTGAAGACGGCGTTCATGGCTTTGGCACCGAACCTGCATGAGCTGTCGTGGACAATGCGGAGCCGCTTCAAGGAGAACTCCTCGAGCGCAGAAATTGCATCGTCGTCACTAGCTCCTCATGCTCGTCAGTACATGCAGAGAAAGAACCTTTTCATGCCCTCCGCTGCCCTTCGTCCTTCCCTGCAAATTCCTCAACCCGTCATCCAAATTTATACAAAAAAAAATATAATAAAAAAAAAGATGGTGATCAAAGTAGTGCTGCACCACGTGAAAAGAAAGAAGAAAAAAATATAAAAAAAATGAAAAGCTGTGCAATGGTGCACGACATGAGGAAAGAAGAAAATAAAAATAAAAAAAAAATGATGAAAAGGGAATGGAATGGTGGTCAGCACCGAAAAAAAAAATATAATAAAAAAAATGAAAAGCTGAGATTGCACCATGTGCGGGAAAAGAAAAGATAATAAAAAAAAATGATGATGGAACTTGGTGCATCCAACACCAAGAGAAAAAAAATTGCATTGAGAGAAATAAAGTCCATTTCATTGATTTCTCTGGAAAATTATAGAGGGAACATTTACATGCCAAAAAAAAAAAAAAAAAAAAAAAGCAAAAGCCTTCATTGATCAGGTGGCGCCTCAGTACTCGGCGGAGCCCCAGATCGGAGAGCCCCAAAGGGTGATTATTCAGAGCCTTAGTACTAGGCAGAACCCCAGGAGGAGGAGGCACCGAAGGTTGATCATTTGGAGCTTCATTACATGGTACAACCCCAGAAGACGAAGGCAAATGCTGTTGGAACAAACCCATAAACCTCTGATGATCAAGTAAAATCTGACCATCAGATTCCTGCATCTGGTCAATCTTCCTCTTCATGTTTGTAACATAGTTATGTGCGAGCCTGTGCAACTGTTTATTCTCATGCTTGAGCCCTCTAATCTCCTGTTTGAGACTCATCACTTCAGCCGCCAATGATTCAACTTGACGGGTTCGAGCAAATAGACGTTGGGCCATATTAGACACAGAACCTGCACACTGCACACTGAAAGCCAGAGAATCCTTAACAGCCAATTCATCAGACCGTTTGGAAAGCAGTCTGTTATCTTTCGGAGTGACAAGGTTCCGGGCCACCACCGCAGCGGTCATATCATTCTTCATCACCGAGTCCCCGATGGTAAGAGGACCAGTAGGGGATATGAAGGTTGGGCGCCATATGTTGTCTGGAGAAGGCGGGATTGCCTCTTCACCAAGGTTCAAGTTAAAATGACGGTCGGAGGGTCCAGACATTTTCAAAGGTGTTAAAAAAGGAGGAGGTCGGACGAATCAAGATCTTAGAAGTGCAAGAAGGGAGTTTCTACAAGCGAAAATTCAAGTGTTCTTTGAAACGAACTGCATGCCTCTATAAAAAATCAGCACTCGACGAGATTTCAGAGATCGAAAAGGCGAGCTCAGAATTCAAAGAGGCCAATTCAAAAATCGAAGAGGCAAGCTCAGAAATCGGAGAGGCATCTTGCTTTTCCAAACGTGTCAGCATTCGTCACACGCAAACTCAGCTTTGCGGAAATCACGGGCAATTTGTCGAAGCGCCGATCCCAGATATCGAATAGGCGCCAGTCTTTTTCAGCTTCGTCAACACCTGTCACATGCACACTCAGCTTGGCGGAAATTACGGACAATTTGTCAAAGATTTCTGATAAAGAACAAAGCACGTGAAGCCATACTGATCAATCACACAATGGTTGCCGACACGAGTGAAAGAATAGTACCTCTACAGGTATTAAAGAACTTCCTATAACTGTCCACCTTCACCCTCCATAGCAAGGCAGACATACAGAACATTTCTTCATCTCCGAGAATACCTTCCCAACGAAGCCTCTCGAGTCACTCAGTGTTCCTTATTCCTTGGGGTACCTCTGCAAACAAATGACATCAAAGCAAAAGTATCTCATATCACCAGGGTAGAAAGCAAGAATATCTCATATCATGCGTTCTCCCTGTCATTTCCTTTGTCCTTGTTCTTACCTGTAAAGACAAGGATAAAGAAAGCAATATGCCGGAACCTCCACTCAAACTCGGGTAAGGAACCGACTGCTTGGAACCCTTCCTTGATTGCCTACCTAGCACTGCTCTCGAAGTACCCATTATCTCAACATCTTATGCTTTCAAAGAAGCTGCCACATCTGCCTGGAGAACAAATAAGGCAAGTGAAAATAATACCTTGCAGCATGTGGAGACAACGTGCAGAAGGAACAAACAGAGAAGAACCTGCACAGTCAATTCAGCAGAAGGAGTCCAAGTTGAGGAACTCAAAAAGCTGCCACATCTGCCTGAAGAAATAAGCAGAGAAGAATGCAGCCTGCATAGTCAACTCAGCAGAAGGAGTCTGAACTGAGGAACTCGAGAAGATGCCACATTCTGCCAGAAGAATAGATAAGGCAAGGGAAAATGATACATTGAAGCATGTGGAGACAAGCATAACAAAGCACGTGCCGATTCATCCGCTACTTCTTTAAAATCAAAAGTATCTCATATCATTAGGGTTGCAATCATTATGGGTGGAGGACTCGTTTTGACCCTCAAATTCTTGGGTTGACTCACTAGGCGTTGTGGGCTGCACGTGCCGATTCACCAACCTTGAATCAAATCCTTAAAGATCAAGTCACCAACTGGAAGAAGAGCCCATCAATCATGAAAATCATACCGTTGACCAAACTGCTCAGGTGTGAATTAGAAAGATTGAACAAAGCAACAAGTCATCACCTTCCCCTCGTGCCTACTTGCCATGTGTTCGAGTCAACCTTCAAGAATCAAGCCTCAACAGCCCTTGAAGAAGCTTCTAGCCAAATTCAAAATCAAGCCTCGACGGCCTTGGAAGAAATCACAAGTCCGATTCAAGATCAAGTATCCACCACCCTTGAATCAAATCCAGTTCAAGAATAAGCTGTGGAAAGTCAACAAGCGCAAAAACAAATACGTGCCAATTCATCCACTACCAAAAGCCAAGGATCATCTACCACATGAAGCTCCTTGTGGTCCAATTTCAACCTTCAAGATCAAGCCTCGACAGCCCTTTAAGAAATCTCAAGCCCAATTCAAGATCAAGCCTCAACGGCCCCTAAAGAAATCTCTAGCCCAATTCAAGATCAAGCCTCGATGGCCCTTGGATCGACACCTACAGTAAGGGACTTCAAAAACGCATCTCCTACACGTGACAAGCACATGTATACAACGCGCCTTGAAGTGGGGGCATTTGTAGACATCAAAATTTCGGTAAATAAATGTTGACCGATAAATCAAAGTTTCAACGCTCATGTATTACATAAATTTTACACGTAGCGTGTGTCTAAACAAAAAATCGAAATAAGTTGGAAAAGTCATCAAACAGGACACGTGTCAACACCTGGCAGAAATGACTTATTTCATCTGGAATATTATATTCAAAATTAGGCCTTGGAAAATTCTATAAATAGAAGCCAATTTCATTCATTAGAGGAAACGAATTCATATTACACCTTGAAGTTCTGAAGCTCTGAAACTCCGAAGCTCTCAAGCATCCAGGTTCCCGAAGAATCAAGAAAGCCTTCTTCGTTCTTCGTTCATCGTTCTTCCAAGATCAAGCCCCAACGGCCCTTGGATCAACAATCATCCACCTTCAAGATCAAGCCCCAAAGGCTCTTGAAGAACTTCCACCAATTCAAGTTCAAGCCCCGACGGCCCTTGAAGAAAGTGTTCATCGTTCATCATCGTTCATCATCCGTTCATCCTAAGATCAAGCCCCAACGGCCCTTTGGATCAACAATGTCGACAAATCCACACATCCAACCGTCCTTCAAGATCAAAGCCCAAAAGCCCTTGAAGGTCCGTTCATCACCGTTATTCAAGATCAAGCCCGAAAGCCCCTTGAAGATCCGTTCATCACTGTTCTTCAAGATCAAGCCCAAAAGCCCCTTGAAGATCCGTTCATCACCGTTATTCAAGATCAAGCCTCAACGACCCTTGAAGAAACGCTCATCCTCAAGATCAAGCCCCAACAGCTCCTTGAAGATCCGCTCAAATCCACCTTCAAGATCAAACTCAACGGCCCTTGAAGAACGTTCATCCTTAGATCAAGCCCAAAGGCCTTTTGGATCAATCGCACATCCACAAATCAACACCTTACAGAGATCGAATCAGAGGATCAAATTTGAAAGAGATTGTAACCCAAAATCATCAAATACAAATATTATTTTGTGCACGTTGTTCTTGTCTCTTTCGTTTCAGGAAATTTTCGTGTTCACAGATGCACAACCCAAATTCAAGGAGACTACTAATTTCCCTTTTAAGAAAACGTATTAAAATAATTTCTCCTTATATGGGCAATATCAATAATTATGAAAATACTTTTAATCTCACAATAAAACAATTAATGGAATATATTTTAAATTTAGAATCTCCTCCAATTTAGATGATAACTACCAATTGATTTTAAAATCAATTCCATAAGGAAATCTACATACAACAACAAAATAAATTAGTCAACATTAAATTAAATTGATTAGGAGATTGCTAACATAATTAGAAAATTGCAACATGTTTAATGCAATTCTTCCCTTCAATAGAACATCATTAGGATTATTGATATTAATTAAGAATAAGAGTATGTAAGCAGAAGCATGAAATCCCAGAAACTAATACCAAAATCCATATTAATTCGTAGGAAAATTTGTATTCGAAAACAATTATAATTCATGTAATTTATTCAAAAGAAAAATTGATATAAATTGTAATTCAAATTAAATCTTACCCAAGTTGTCTCCTAACAAGAAGTTATTCTCGTCGGAAAGTGCCAAGAGAGCCAAAACCATAAGGAAATATTCAAGCTTCAAATATTAGGTTGTAAAGTAGTGCATGAAAATTATATAACCAAAAACCCAAATTAAAAAATTATTTTTACCAAAATATAAGTAAAAAATAATTTATCTCATATAATTAACATCAATTTTATATATATTATTAACCATGAAAAATCATTGCACACCAACACAAAATTGCGGAAGCATCAAAACCAATTTTCATGAGATGGAACAGTAGAAGGCATCCAACCAAAACGATAAGCAAATTTTCTTTAGTATGTGAATCATCTTCAATAAACAAATTTGCTTATACCTTTATATCGGACCCTAAGCTTGTTGTGCGGCTCTGATACCACATGTAAGACATATTCTGAAATCACAACAACAAGACAATAGGATCACGAATAAATCAAATCAATATGAAATAGAGATCGACTAATTATATTGAACTTATCTGTAGAATTCGGAAGACATGGTTATGAAGGTGAAGCCATTGATCCTTGCGAACAAAGTAGAAGAAGTCTTCTACTTCCAGTACCTCTCAATGAACTCTACTATGGAAATAGGCTTATAGTTTTCGTGAGTTTCTATCAGTATGGAAGCAGGGACGGCTCCTAGGTTATATAGCTAGGGTTTCAATCAATTCCTCCCTATTATCGGAAAGGATATCAACCCAAATTATATCTCATCAATTATAGTCCCATCATGACTCTTATTCCTTGTATTTACTTAATAAAGGCCCTTAATTGATTGCATGTAATTAGGACTCCAATATGTTTATTTCCTTAAGGCACCGAGAGTCCTAAAGATTTCATTAACTTGATTGCCAAGTCAACTATTCACTCAATTATTCTCGGCATAATTTATTGTCATTCACAAAATGGTTTTACAGGAGCAATTTGTCTCCTATTCCAAGAGACACACAACTCTTCATCCATTATCTTCTCAAGAGGGTCTTGGATCACCACTTCCATAGTGTGATTGACATCTTTTTCTTTTGGCTAGTGATTTTCACATTGCCGTTTTCTCATTCACTCATTCTCTTATTCTAGTCTCTTGATTTTTAATCGATTTATCCAGCTTGAGATTCCAAACAATGAAGAAAGGTGAGGTGAGTATGAGGAGACAACAGTGAGAATCACTTCACTTTTTTTTTCTTCGCTTTTTGTTAACTCTCTTTGTATAAGAATAAGGGTGAACAAATTAAATGAAGGTTTATTAATTTCTCATTGTGAACTATAAGAAAAGAAATATTAGCCAAAAGAGCAATTTCGCATTGAAAAATTGAAAGATGGGACTTGTCAGTTCATACTTCGTAATGTAAAAGATGCTAAACCCCACTAAGATTACAATGGATGGAAATACAAGATCGGAAAATAAAATTCCGTAACGATGCATTGACAACTCTGCATGTATGGTAATCTACAATATAGTTGATCAATACAAGCTACAATATTGTGTAAAATGAAGGCCTTACTCAACTAGCCTGTTTGGGAAGAACAAAATTGAACCACAAAATGAGGACATCAGGCAAACTAGAATCTTTAACCTTCTCATCTATTTGCTTGAATAAATTGTCAATACTCGCTCTTCATTTTGACCCCCGATACAGTCCTACAAACAAGCATCGAACAATTAGGGTCACGAACAACCAGAAACCATGTAGATGCAAGTTATATGTGGCAACATGAATATTGAGAAAGGACTGAACACAAGCTGTCACCTAGCACAGGTCACGGTCATGCCTTTCCTCTAAACAGAAATTCTCAATTTCAAATGTTCCAAATCTCGGGATTAAAGCGAAATCAAAGAAGATAGGCATTTATAACACTTCATACCTCAGACAACCGAAAAATCACTAAAGGAAATAAGAAATCAGTTTATGCATGCAAGCTATAAGAAAATTAAAGCAACGGTAGGTAGCAAGAACTCCATGGCCTAAACAAGAAGACCATACAACAATATGCATGCATGAACAAAATTTTTGACCAACCTGATCATTTCCTTATTTTTGAAGAACTGAACACATGGTGTACCCATAATTCCAGTTGCTTCTACTACTTCCGGATCTTCCTCAATCTCAATTTCAACAAAATGTACATTATGGTCGAATTCATCTATCACCTGACTTTAGACAAAGTAAAGCACATCCTCGATTAGTGAAATATTTGGTGAATCAATGATAGACATGCTGTCACTGAAAATGTTAAAAGGCAGACAAACTTCTCTTTCCCAAGTGAACGTACACCACCAAGAACTGAACCACAGAACTTACCGTACCAAGAATTGGCTTCAAAGTCCTACATGGGCCACATGTTGGTGCTGTATATAATACACATATAAGCCTTGGACTTTCATGATACAATTTTCGTAGGGCATACTGAAATGCAAAGACAAGAAAAGTTATTATAACACGAACTCGGAATATAACTACTAAAAGTTCTATCATAAATAAATAAATAAAACTCTTCCATTAGATAATATGTGAACTCATCAGATCGTGCTAGCAAATAGGCAAAAGATCACATGCCTGGCCACGGTGCTTTGTAAGAGTAATGTCAAACCCTTCTTGAACATCCATGCTTGAGGGTTCCTTCTTAGCCTCTTCAGTAACGGGCTGTCAAATGTAAATAGATGAGAAGGATGGTTTTCATGAACAGTGATATCAAAGACTATTACAATTGAATTTCCCTAGAAACAAAGAGTTATTGGATTAATTCCTCCGCAGGAAAAAATAAAAGTAACACAGTTTTAGTCAATCTTTATTTTGGGCGATAATGTCACAATTAATTTCAGTAATATATGTATAATTTCTAAAAACAATGGTGGAAGAAATTAAGTAGACCTGGAATTGTGAACTGGACTTTTTAATCATACAATAATTTAAATGAAAATGATGATGTTTAATCAGAAATTTATATTACAACCAGACGACATTAAGCAATGGCAGGTCTAATAGTATAACTGTCATATATATACCTCTGAACACAGCAGCATCATCCAGCAGATAAAACATAGAAAAGATAAAGTTAAACTTCAATACAAGTTATATACCTGGTGAAACTCAATAATGAGATCTTTTCCCACAAGATATCTCTCAACTGATAAAGCGGCAATGCATCCGGATCCTGCTGCTGTTACGGCTTGCCTCCATTCATGGTCCTATTGAGGTACATGACAAGGGATTACAAATAGTATAATTGATGAGTTTTGCAAATATATAATAAATTTGGGTGATAAAAATAGGTTTGATCTTTCTTTGTTTTTTTTTTCTTTTCTTGGACTGCAGAACACGGGTTTCAATTTGAAAAAACTAGAATTTTATTAAAATGGTTACTACGATATATATTCAACCATCAGACACAAGACACAGAGGAAAATAAATGTAATTAGATGAGAAAGTAAGCACAACAAACAAACAACTCACCTTAATATATTAGTGGTGTGCACACATGCCTAAGTAATTCGCAGTGACCAACCATACAAGTGGAATTTAGATGATTTCCCATAACATCAGAATATCAATGTTAAGAAAAGTTTAATTAACACTAACCTGTCTTGCATTGCTCTAGAAGCCCTTAGTTGATCTCTACGCACAAGGAGATGAATATGACGAGCATATTTCTTGAGGTATAAAGCTTCCTCTGTAGCTGTATCACCCCCTCCAACCACAGCAAGAACTTGGCCCTTAAACAATGGTGATGCTCCATCGCAAATTGCACAAGCACTAATTCCCCTACTCCAAAATTCATCTTCACGGGGAATCCTGAGCCGTTTTGCAGTAGCTCCTGTGGCAAAAATTAGACTGTTGCACTTTGTTGATGCACAAAATCAGCGAGGACTTTGGTACAACAGAAAGTGTTAAGTTTGTGACCTTCACTAAATTTCTCAACTTTGTTGGCAATCACCTTAACATTCTCTCTTTTGAAGTTTCATCTTGTATCTTCGGTTCAGAGTCCTTCATGTATAGGCGTAGGTGTACCTTGCTCATTGAAAATATAAAATGAACTTGTACTTTGATAGCTTAGTTATTTTTTGACTGTTGGCGGATGGAGAGAGGATCAAATGTTTGAATATTCTATGCCTATTTATGTAGTTGAAGATCCATATTGAATGAAATTCTGATTAGGTAAATATAAGATTTTGATGGGGTTCCAACTTCCATGTGTTGAAAGAAAAATGATGATGTCAAGTTAATCTTGAATTGGGTTGAATAAATTTGTTGATAATTTTTTTAGGAACCCAGGGCCGGGAGTAGTTTGCTACTTCTGTCCACCTCAGTGAACCTCATAATTCAAGTGTACATGCATGATCTATTAAGGACTCAGTGGTAGGGGAGGATCGAATTGCTCAATATTTACTTGTAGTTCTAAATTCATGAGGGACACCTTTTCACTGGAAGAACTCTAACAATAGGAGAATGGAAGTGATTCAATATGGAGCCGAAGACAAAGTTGATTACAGTCTTAAGAACCTTCGACCTAATAGAAGGAAGGTGCCAAATAAGTCTGATATGTTATACATTGAGGTAACGGAGATTACTGTAGTCTTGTCTGTCCTTCCATATAGCAAGTTTTAATAGGGATAATGTCAAACTTCCTATGCTTAGTCACTTTGTTTGAACACTAACAGAAGAACATTCTTTCTGGAAACAAACAGAGATTTTTTTATTTTATTTATATTTCATAAACCTGGTACTAGTTTTCTGACTTGGAGAAACCACATTGTAGATTAAATACTAAAGCAAAGGCGTCTCACATCGCATCATGAATGTTGTTTGTATCATACTTTGGGCCTCCGTATTTAGATCTCGTATAAATACTCGGGGGACTTAAATGTAATTATGTAATAAAAGGAGGGGCAAATATGTAAAAAGGGGAGGAGCCCTTATTCTATAAAAGGGTCTCCTCACCCTCACAAACCTCAAGCCTCCTCACATCCCCTAAGCTCTAAGCTCTCTCAAAGCTCTCACTCTCATATTCAGAGCTCTCTCTCCCTCAGAAATACAATATCAATGTGGACGTAGCCCAAACCTTGGGGTGAACCACGATACATTTTGTGTTATTTACATTTTTTGCAGATTCACGGTTGGATTTACGTTGTTCCAAGACCTCTGGTTTTGTGCATCAACATTTGGCGCCGTTTGTGGGAATCGATACGAAAGGTTGTGTCGGTTCTCTTTCATTTTTTCACCTCCGCCGTGAATCTGCAGAAACCGAAGAACCAAACACCTGCACAGTCACTGCAAGACCCAGGTCTCCCGCTCCAGCTCCCAGTCACGGTGGCAGCGATGGAAACACAATCACAACCTCTCTCTCTCTATCACACAAATTCTCTTTCTATCTCCACAAGTTCTTGATGTTGTGAACGGATCCTAAAGGGCAAAAGAAGGAGACGGTTTTTGTCCAAAACCAAAAATGTATCAAAACACAGTAGGCTGCAACTTTGACCCAAACTCCATCCCTGAATCTGCGGCAGAGAGCTTGCTCGACCTCAACCCGCTTTCCCCACCACCACCGCCGCCTCCATAACAACGGCAAGTTCTCATGCCTTGTTCAGACACCCACCACCATAATAACACCACCACCAACAACGGGTTTGGGGTCGAAGAAAACATCACTCTCTCCATAGAAGAGCTTTCTTATCATCATCACCATCAGCAAAATCATCATTCCTCCATGGAAACCCACACAACAACACCACTAACCATAACAACGAAATCAACAATTCCCATTTGGTGCCAACAAATTGGGACAACAATATTCATGGAGTCCATGATCAGATGCAGCAATAAGTCCCGGATAGTACTACTACTGCGACTTCTACCCCTTACCCACAACCACCTGACCTTCTCAACTTTTTCAGCTTACCCAGATGCTCCCCTTCCTCTCGTCTCCAAAATTCATCCATCACCTTCACAAACCCCATCCCAAAAACCTCAAATTTTTTGAGCTCTTTGGAGTCCCTCGGAGACCTCCCCAGCGCGATTGACACCCCACAAGGGACGGTTTCTTCCGTTCTCTATGACCCGATTTTCCATTTGAACCTCCATCCACAGCCGCCATTATTCAGGGAGTTGCTTCAGTCTCTGCCGCATGGGTACATCTTGCCTGGCTCAGGAAACGGGTCGCTGTTCAGTAGCGGCGGCGATAAGAGAAAGAGGAGCGGATGAGGGGTTCTGTATAACCCAGATGTAGATGAAAGTCTTGGGAGGTAGTTTGATAGTGGAATTTTGGAGTTCTCAAGAAGAAAATGTGTGGGAGAGAAAGGAGCAAGATGCACAAACAAGATGGACGAGGGGTGGAGGATTAGGTTCCAAGCGGACAGCGACTCGGAGATCTCGAAGGGGTTCTGCTCGTGCCTGATTTGGATGCTCGACGGCGCAGAGACGGGTGAGGTTATGGCAGTGGAGACGCAGGATTTGCAGGACGTAAATGTGGGGGTGTACGGGAAGGTGAATTCGAGAGTGAACACGTGGCACAATGTGCTGCTGGCGATGCAGAGGAAGACTCAGGCTTTGGTGACGAAGCGAAAGCAGGGGATACGGGGAATAAGGAGTAATGAGATTCTCGTGGTGGTCTCCTTCTACAAGTTCACTGATTTTCCTAACCATAATCACCTGCAGCAACCATTGAAGCAGCTCTATGAAGAACTGCCTTGTGGACTTCCTCATTGCCGGAGACTAGAAACAAAGCTCACTGTTCTGCACTTGCATGGGAACACAGCTGATCTGGGTCAGATGTACGAGTTGTCTAGTGAGCTGAGTCTCCACCTTCGAGTCAACTTGGTAGAGTATGATTATTTAGGTTACGGACAGTCTCTCCTACCAGCCTTCGTGGCCTATCATCTCAAGATGGGGGAAAGCAAAAGTAACGCAGAAAACAAAAGGTCCCAGCAATAACTAGGCAGTGGGAAAAGAAATAAAAGCAGAAAAGAGAAAGTAAAAGCAAAAGAAAGCAGAAAAGGAAAAGCCGAAAAGAAGATGCTCTACTATTCCACTACTCCACTATCCCACGGGATAACATGATTAAAGATAAGAAGATGCCCACCAAGGTTTCCCGTCTCCACTTTCTGTTGGACCAAAAGATGACCATCAACATGCTGAAAACATGTAATTTATTTTTCTTATCTTTCGGAGACATCTATATAAACCCCATCAAAGGGTAATAACAACAACAACAAAGCCTTTTCCCACTAAGTGGGGTCGGCTATATGAATCCTAGAACGCCATTGCGCTCGGTTTTGTGTCATGTCCTCCGTTAGATCCAAGTACTCTAAGTCTTTTCTTAGAGTCTCTTCCAAAGTTGTCCTAGGTCTTCCTCTACCCCTTCGGCCCTGAACCTCTGTCCCGTAGTCACATCTTCGAAGGGTCGCCAGCCCATATACCCAAAAGAGCCAGGCCCTCTATTATCACCAACCAGGTGATCAAAAGTACGTCCAGTACTATAAAAAATTATTCGGCACCCTGCCACTATTACCACCAACCAGGTGATCAAAGGGTAATAATAATAAAAAATAAAAGGGCAAGCCCAAAATAATGGGCTGGCGAAGGCCCATATACCCAAAAGAGCCAGGCCCTCTATTATCACCAACCAGGTGATCAAAAGTACGTCCAGTACTATAAAAAATTATTCGGCACCCTGCCACTATTACCACCAACCAGGTGATCAAAAGTACGCCCAGTACTACAAAAAATTATTCGGCAGCCCGCCGCTATTACCACCAACCAGGTGATCAAAAGTACGCCCAGTACTCTAAAATTATTCGGCAACCTGCCGCTATTATCACCAACCAGGTGATCAAAAGTATGCCCAGTACTCCAAATTTATTCGGCACCCTGCCGCTATTATCACCAACCAGGTGATCAAAAGTACGCCCAGTACTCCAAAATTATTCAACACCCTGCCGCTATTATCACCAACCAGGTGATCAAAAGTACGTCCAGTACTTCAAAATTATACATGAGCATTACTCATGTCAATCATACATAAACATTCATGACCATCACTCATGTCAATCATACATAAACATTCATGACCATCATTCATGTCAACATTCATGAGCATCACTCATGTTAACATTCATAAGCATCACTCATGTCAACATCCGTGAGCATCACTCATGTCAATTAACATAAACATTCATGAGCATCACTCATGTCAATCTAGCTTCAAAAGCTTCATTTACAGAGTTCTAGCTTCGAAAGCTTCATTTACAAAGCTCTAGCTTCAAAAGCTTCATTTACAAAAGCTCCAGCTTCGAAAGCTTCAGTTACAGAGCTCTAGCTTCAAAGCTTCACTTGCAAAGCTTCACCTACAAAGCTTCAATGCAGGTTATACAAATACTGCCTCCGAACAGCCGCCACTTCGCCCCATACATGGATTCAATTTGAAGTCTCCAGCCAACAGACTCTATTGATCGAAGACTTGGGGGACTACATTATCTACCATATATTGGGCCTCATGAAAAATACTTAGGGGACTTAGCCCATTATTTATATACTGAGGAGCGAGCCCTTATTCTATAAAAGGGACTTCCTCACTTTCATTAGAAAGCACCCATCACTTATGTATTGAGGAGCGAGCCCTTATTCTATAAAAGGGACTCCCTCACCATCATTAGAGAGCATCAACTCTACCCCATCGCTTATGTATTGAGGAGCGAGCCCTTATTTTATAAAAGGGACTCCCTCACTTTCATTAGAGAGCATCGCCGCCAGCTGAGTAACCACCTCGCCGCGAGCATCACTCCTAACCCATTACTTATGTATTGAGGAACGAGCCCTTATTCTATAAAAAGGACTCCCTTACCTTCAACGCCACAAGCCGAACCAACCAAGGCAACATAAGCCACAAGCAGAGCAGTCTCGCAACATGTGCTATTTCTAGTTGAGCATCATTTCAAATTAAGCATCGCCTCACATCAAGTATCAGTCCTAGACGACATCTAGTTACTTCAGCCCACACATGGACTGAATTTCAAGTCTCCAGCCAAAAGACTCTCTTGACTGAAGACTTAGGGGACTATTATTTGTACCATACTTAAGGCCTCCGTATTTAGATTTCGTATAAATACTTGGAGGACTTAAATGTAATTATGTAATAAAAGAGGGGCAAATATGTAAAAAGGGAAAGAGCCCTTATTCTATAAAAGGGTCTTCTCACCCTCACAAACCTCAAGCCTCCTCATATCCCCTAAGCTCTAAGCTCTCTCAAAGCTCTCACTCTCATATTCAGAGCTCTCTCTCCCTCAGAAATACAATATCAGTGTGGAAGTAGCCCAAACCTTGGGGTGAACCACGATACATCTTGTGTTATTTACATTTCTTACAGATTCACGGTCCGATTTACGTTGTTCTAAGACTTCCGGTTTTGTGCATCAACAAATGACATTGCTGTAATTTGTTTAAAAGTAGGCATTATAGGAGCACGACAATACTCTATTTGGTAGTTTTACCTGGATTAAAGTGCTGAGGTAAAGGATTCTCACATTCATGTATGATACCATCTTTGCTTGTTGGAGTCGTCACCAATGCCATTTGTAAAGGTACGGTCAATTTCGGATGCTGGTATTACAAGTCGAAACTACTTGGTGGTTGATGCCATGCCATTTGGGATTTGCAGCTTACGTTCAGATTGCTTAGTAGAAGGTAGACAAGTATTAGACAATCAAGGGCAAGTTTACTTCCAACATGCTTAATGCAATGGTGATATTTGGGTGGTGGATTTTTTTGTTTCCCTTTTATCTGCATGGTATTTCTCATAATAGATTGGGTAATCATGAATATGGAAAAGAGATGACTGACTTAATAAGGATAACATAGTACACGATATAACTATGGTTGATATGATGTCATGGTAAGTTAGGGGCAAGAAAGGTGTCCATTCAAGAAGCTTGGTGGTGAATCCACGTTCTTCATAGGCTTGTCGATACTGTGTTCCTTAACTTGTTACTTAGATGAGTAATTCATTGATGACCTTTCAAGCCGGAAGTGACAGACTAAATTTTTCATATGAAAGACGTCTTACTGTCATTCGTATTGTAAGTAATTAACAAGGTGTAGTATTTCTGTTTTTCTTTATTATAATTAGCATTCTTTTTTCCCGCTTAAAACTCAAATTTGTAATTTGTAAGTACTGTCAGGAGTGTATATGAGTGTTAAGCTTATCTTTTAGTTTCTTTGGTCGCTAACCCGCTGATACTCTTACAGTAGCCATTTTATATTTCTTCACGCATGTGTGACTCATCACTTTGCTCTTTATTTTTGACACTTTTCAGTGTAGCTTAGACAAGAGTCGCCGGTGTGATCAGCTAATATTTTGTCATGTTTTTATGTCTTTTAAAATTCTAGTATTGTTCATGTTGCTTTTCAGGATGTGGTAACGGAAGTGCAACGTACACTGTATTCGACACTGTCAGAATTCAATGGCAACCGAGAAGATGAGGGCGACTTGTAGATGCTTATAGAACAGCAGTTTGAGGCACTGCAGACGGCCTTAAAGATACCTAATAAGGGGTCTGAAGCTCGTTTGATGGTATCAAAGAAATTTCTTACCTTATTTAGGTCAGGTAAGTTGGGTACCTTCATCCTCGATGATGTCCCTGATGATAATCCGCCCTCATGAAACATTTTATTTTAGAATGACGGCCCTCGTGCTTTTATTTCTCTTCTTTAACTTTACATAGATAGACTTGTACATGTTACACGTATTATACTGATTTACTTGTATCAGTGATCTCTCGATTTTATTCTGTTGTATTGTGAAGACTTGTTCATATTTGGTAATCCATATTTGGTTGGATGGTTTTTGTGTATGCTCTGAATCGCAATCGCAATCACAATCGCAATCGACATCCCCATGACCGTACCGACGTTGATGCCGCTGTTTAGCCGTTGTCATAAATACCATCACCAGCACATATACTTGATTCAACCACCACCAGCACCACTCGCATTCACAAACTGATGCAGTGAAAGAAAAATTGGGAAGTCAGAATTCTCATTTGAATTCATGAATGACACAGACGGTTTGCCAAACAAGAGTTTTACTGGGACTTCAAATCTCATATTTCATATTTCACTAATTTGAAATTTCTTGGTTCAGGCTTTTATAGATAGATATGAACTGCCTTACTGCCAGTAATATAACACTCTAGATAAATTAACTCACACACCCAACACAGCTTCTTTTTAAACCACCACGGGGTGGTCCAGTGATTGGAGACGAATTTCAAGCCCGTATTTCACACGGTACGTCCTAGGTTCGATTTCTAACATGGGTGAATCACACAATGATGGCTAGGGGAGGCTGAAATGCCTCTGTAAGTCTTTCCGGTTCCTCGAAGGGTGGGTTGCAGTGGTGAAGCCAGTAGCTGGTCCCTTTCTTAGGGAAAAAAAAAACACACAGCTTTTTATTGTCTAGGAAGTATTTTCACTCCGTTTCTATCCTTATGTGCTGTTTTTTTTTTTTTTCCTTTCTAGCCTCAAATTGAGTCCATAAAAGCAGAATCTCAACTGAAAGAATCAAATTGAGTGCACGAGGACGAAGGGAGAGTGAAAATCACTTCCCTTTTCCTTTTCCCCTCGGAAATATAGCTCTCTTGCAACCCAAGATTGAACATGGGTTCTGGAACTTCAAATTACATAATTATTTATCTCGTGTGCACCTGTTGAGAGTACGAATCTAATGTCGAGGAAGTAAATCATTGCATGAAAGAATGCTTGAATGATTTTACTCAGCAACTCCTCTCGATATTTTTTAATTGGTTTATAGTTGAATGTTGACGTTGTAAGTTGATTAGTATGGGACTTGAGAGCAGCGTGCAGTTGGATTTTATTTATGAGAGACAGACTGATGAAAGATCCAGCATCTGAAACAAGTAACAAAGCAATTAAGTCAGGATACAGTGTACAGTGCAGCACGCATGGAGGTATGGATAGACATGGGCCCTCTATGCTTCAGTGATTCATCCAATGCGTGGCGATGCCAAGTTTTATAGGGCTTTACCCATTTTGTACTAAAAGTATCCACGACTACCCAACCCCAACCTAAGTCCTATAACGCCATGAAGGGAACGTTTCATGATCATTTTATTTTTATTTTTTTTCTTTTACTTTTATTTATAAATCTGTTTTGAAAACTGAAAGATAAATTTTGAAAACACAAGAAAATAGTCTTGCCTTTATTTTTTGGTTTTCAGTTTAAATTGTTTCTAAAAATTGAAAGTAGTTACAAACAGGTGTATTTTTTTTAATTTTAAAATAATTGTAGACATTGAAATTTCGGTGAAATAAGTATTGACAATTGTATTAAAATTACAACCCCCATTCATTTCACCTACATCATACACTCACTTCACATACATCATACACTCATCCCACCTACAACATCCACTTACTTCACCAAACAAATGGATGGTGGTGATTCATTCTCAAAGCCTATAAATAGGCTTCTCCATCAAGCAAATGAGGGAGGATTTTACATACATTCTCTCTACTCTCAAATTGGAAGAGAATTCACATCACACCAAAGCCTTGAAGCCTCGAAACTCTAAAGCTCTCAAGAAAATCCCAAAGAATCAAGAAAGCCCTCTTCGTTCTTCGTCAAAATCCTCCTTCAGGATCAAGCCCCAACGACCCTTGAAGAAACTTCCACTAATTCAAGATCGAGCCCTAACGGCCCTTGAAGAAAGTGTTCATCATTCATCATCCGTTTATCCTAAAGATCAAGCCCCGACGGCCCTTTGGATCAACAACATCAAATCTACCCATTACAAAGATAGAACCAGAGGCTAAATTTATAGAAGAGATTGTAACCCCTAAATCATTAATACAAAATATTATTTTGTACACGTGTTCTTGTCTCGTTCATCGCAGGAATTCCCGTGTTTACAAATTTGGCACGCCCAATGGGACCTTCTCTACCTCTCATCTCTATCTTGGAATCAACAAAAAGCACAAATGGCATCAAAAAATGCTCAAGTTGTTCTCGCAGCCAATGCAAAGAACAAGAGCGTCATCACCGCAGGCGGTGTCACTTCGGGCGTCACAACTCGAAGCAAGGCAAGAGCTATTTCTGCCGCCTCTTCCACCCCTGCATCAACTCTGCCAAAGGAACAAGAGCACCCAAGGCACGAACCTATGATCACCCTGGCCTCACTAAGGGCGCCAAGGGAGGAAAGCCTAAGGAAGTACTATGGTACCGTGCTTTCCGATGCCGACTTAAGCGGCAGCTCAGCCATGCAAGTCATGACTACTGGAGCGACTTCAATCGATGAGCAGCTGGCTCATATAAATGAAGTGATCGCAAGGCTAACATAGATTGTGGAAGAAAAAACCAGCAAATCATCGCACTCGTCAACCAACTAGATGCGAAGCCCGACATGAAAGTCGAGCAAGGGGATAATGCGGTAAAGAAGGAAAACGACGAGGATGAGGAGCCTCTTGCGGAGAAAATCGAAGAGAAACTAAAGCTAGACCAATCAGCGGCACTCATGGAATCTCTCTCTATCCAACAACTGCAGGAGATGATCCTAGGCACCATCAAGGCACAGTACGAAGGAAGTTCACATGATTCCGTACTATACTAAAAACCCAACTCCAAGAAAATTGACGCTTTGAAGATGCCGATGGGCTATCAACCACCAAAGTTCATGCAGTTCGATAGAAAGGGAAACCTGAAGCAACATGTCGCTCATTTCATTAAGACCTACAACAACGCGATGACAAAAGGAGATTAACTCGCTAAGCAGTTTGTACACTCGCTGAAAGGAAATGCCTTTGAGTGGTACACGGACCTAGAGCCTGAGTCCATCAATAGTTGGGAGCAATTGGAAAAAGAATTCCTCAACCTCTTCTACAGCACCCGCCGTACTGTGAGCATGCTAGAGCTGACGAGCATGAAGTAATGAAGGGATGAGCCAGTCGTGGACTACATCAACCGATGGCGCAATCTAAGCCTCGACTACAAGGACAAGCTTTCGGAGATCTCTTCAATTGAGATATGCGTCCAAGGCATGCAATGGGGGTTACACTATATCCTTCAAGGCATCAAACCACGGATCTTTGAAGAGTTAGCCACCCGTGCCCACGACATGAAGCTGAGCATTGCTCACCATGAAAAGAAAGACCAATCCCCAACTTCAAGAAGGACAAGGTGTTTACCCCAAATGTAGATAAAACTAGGAAGAAGCCTACCAATGAAGCTTTTACTATCAACATTGCGCCCATCAAGACCTCCTACACACCTATCAAGATCTCCTCCAAAACCAAAGCAAAGGAGATAAAGAAATGTGAGCCTCCTCGCACCCAAGACAGGTACAAAAGTACCTTAAGGGAATTAGAGCATAAGGCGTACCCTTTTCCTGACTCAGACATGGATGCAATGTTAAACGACCTGCTAGAAAAGAAGGTGATTGAGTTACCAGAATGCAAGCGCCCTAAAGAAATCAATCGCGTGAACGATCCTAGGTACTGCAAGTACCATCGTATCGTGAGCCATCATGTTGGCAAGTGCTTCGTCCTCAAAGAACTCATTATGAAGCTAGCGCAACAAGGGAAAATCGAGTTCGACCTTGAAGACACGGCCACAACACATACTACTACAATTGCGTTTGGATCCTTCAATCCCGTATCTCTCCAAGCGACATTTGACCATTCAGCACAACCATCATCGAGGGCAAGAGACCAAGATGCACATACCGATGCTAAAGAAGGATGGACATTGGTGACCTATAAAAACACAAGGAAACCAAAACCACAAGCCACAAGACCAAAGGTGGAACAAGTGAGAAAGCACCGTCGCCGCAACAGTAGGAAGCCCAAAAGAAACGTAAAAGCTGCTAAGCCAACATATGCTAGGGAACCTATGGAGCAAGAGCCACGCATTCCTGTCTCCTTGCACGAATACTTCCCGAATGACTTCTTCCAACAATGCAATATCGCTGCATGTCATATGGTCGAAGTAGAAATGGAAGAACCTTTAAAAGGCAAAGACATAGCCATCGAGGGAGAAATTGCCCTCAAACCCAAAGAAGGCCTGCCGATACACTTTAGCATCAAGGAAGTACCACGATTGCCAAAGAAGATGCAAAGAGCACTAGCAGCGGCTTTGGCGAGTCCTAATGACCACGAAACCCAAGAAAGCAAGGACGAAGGCTTGAAACTTCGACCACATAAGTATGCCACTTGTTATACTACCCAGGACGCAATCACCCTCACTAACGAAGACTTACTGCTAGGATCAAAGCTTCACAACCGTCCTCTCTTTGTCTCTGGGTACGTAAGGGAGCACAAAGTCAACCGCATGCTTGTGGATGGTGGATTGGCCATAAACATCATGCCAAAGTCAACAAAGACCACAATTGGCATCAAGGTCGATGAATTTTCCCTAAGCCGTCTGCGAATCCAAGGTTTTAACCAAGGAGGACAAAGGGCGATGGGCATGATCCGAGTGAAAATGACCATTGGTGAACTCAAATCAAGCACAATATTCCACGTAATTGATGCAAGAACCTCTTACAACTTGCTCCTAGGAAGGCCTTAGATCCACAAGAATGTAGTAGTGCCATCCACCATCCACCAATGCTTAAAATTCTACCGATAAGGAGTGAAGGTGATCTATGGCGACACCAAACCATTCACCAAAGCCGAATCACATTTCGTAGACGCCAAGTTCTACATGGATGAAGACATGGTGCCCGAAGCTCTTCTAAAAGAGATCAAATCCACGGGCAAAGCAACACCTAAAAAGCAGGAGTGGCAAGCCATGCCCAAGAAGCAAGAATGAGAAGCTATACCGTCTTCAAACAAGAACGATGATGAACTTGCTAAACTTGCAACAACCAAAGGGAGCAAGACGCCCTCAAACACACTCGTCTTCCGATACATCCCGATGTCAAGAAGAAAGAATGGTCAATCCCCGTTCGAAACTGAAGCAAGCAAAGTCAATGCACAGCGGCACAGGGATAATGTAAAGTTGCTCAAGACGAATGCAGTTTTGCCTTTGACACAGCTAAGCTAAGGTTGCAAGATTACCACAAGGCTTCATAAAAGCTCTACTAAAGAGGGCGGAACCAAGCTTTCTCCCAATCAAAAGGACCGAAGAAGGTTTTAATCTAAACGCTTACAAACTCATGTCGAAAGCTGGGTACGACTTCGCTTCTTCTTCGAATCCTGGAAAGAAGGTTTCAAACACCATCAACGATAAAGAACGTGACCTCACCGAAACTCAAAAGAAGTTGAAGAAGCATGGTTACAAAGTTAACAACAACAAAGCTAGACTTGGCTTCACACCAAATGCACCCGTGAAGATTTTAAGCAAAGCGAAAAATGCTAGCACTCAACACATCAGTGTGAGCATTGAACAAGATCAAGTGGAGCCTATATCCGGCCCTCGGATGTCAGTCTTCGATAGGATGAATTGTTCAAGACCTAGAACGTCAGCACTTAATCGCATTGGTGGTCAAAATCGAACCTCCGTCTTCAAGAGGCTTAACATGCCAACATCCCAAAGCTCTGTTTTTGAAAGGTTATCAAAACCTAAGAAGCAAAGCAACGCGGCCAGCTCTCCTCCTTGTCAGTCAGCTTTGGACAGACTTGAAGAAACCAAGAAGCCTTCTAAAAAGAGGAAGACAACGCCAAATGAAGAAAAGCTCGATAGTCTAGCAGGAAAAGACGATGTTCAAAGCTTGATTCCTTCAAGGATAAAGCGCCAAGCAACTTTGGAGGTTGACACAAAAAGATCACTGAAGGTAAAAATGCGCACCATCATCTACACCGACCAATCTTCATGCCAACAAACCCAAGAGGACGGCACTGAAGAAGAGGCCCAAGAAGACAAAGAAGACGAAATCCCGAAAGAATACGTCACTTCTGGCTTTATCAACTCAAAATCTTCACCTCAATCGCTGGGGGCATGTTCCAAAACCATGCCAGTCAAGCCGAGTGAAGTTGAAGGATGGACTCATGTCACTCCAAAGAAACTGCACAAGAAGCATATGTCTATTCCACAAGTACACCAATAAAAAATGGGGCAAAACAGCTTTCGCCAACCTCCAAAGCAATGTGAAAGTGTTGAAGATGAGGAAATTTTGACACAAAGATCGACCATGCACGATCTCTTCTTTCTCAGAAAATTATTCAGCTACTCAGTCAAGGCTCCTTGTTATAAAGATTGCGAGGAACGCCTCTCCAGGCAGCAACCATCTCTTCCACAAGTTCACCAATGGGAAAGGGAGCAAAGCAGGTCCTATCAACCTCCAGAACAATGTGAAAGTGTTGGAGATAATGAAACTTTGACACGAAGGTCATCCATCCCCATCGCGATGCGTGACCTCTTCCTAGAAGACTTCTTCAACTACTCAGTCAACGCTTCTTGCTATGAAGATTGCGAGGAACAACTCTCCCAGATCACTTGACAAACCAACACCACAACTCTTCGCCTGCATGAGCCTAAACTGTACATGGCACCAATGCTCCTTGTTCGCACGACCCTAAACTGCACGAACCAAAGCTCCTGGCCCGTAAGAGCATAAACTGTGTACAGCAAAATCACTATTAAAACCATCACTCATTTGAACCACATTTTGACTTGATCTCTTTCTTTGGAAGGGTACGTAGGCAGCTCAAGCATTCAGTTTCGAGTTCAGTGGCATTAAAAAAAAAGAAAAAAAAAGGGCTTTATTAAAGTCTCATTGATGAAGGTCAATTTTATTACAAATTTATTTGCAATTTTCTTTGTACAAAACTAAATTACAGTTTCTTTGAAAAAAAAAAGAAAAAATGAATACATATGTTATTATGTATTTAAAAAAAAGAAATATATATATATATATACAGGCCCAGGCCCGGCTCTCAAAACCCAATCCACTCAACTTGCAGCTTGCCTCAGGCCTGCCCTTCAAAACATGGGTCACCGCCCATTCTTCTAGCCCAAGTTCCTCGTCAAACATCTTCACCAAAAGGAAGACCTCCAGCTCACGGCGAAGACTCTCATCTCATCCACGCCCTTTGTCGGCACATCTTTGTCATCCGTCTCCCGCCATGGGTCCTACGCCCTCAAAACCCTCGTGGATCTCTCATCCCTTTCCCTTCGTCTTTGTAGAAATTTGGGGCACCCAGAGGGCACCCAAATTCAGTCTCGCACTTTTCGCTCTGCTTACTCCGTGCTCTTCAGCGCAAGCGGACCTTCACCGAGTTCAAGTCACCCAACCCTGTCAATAACGAGGCTCTTGATTTCATTATCTCTGACCTTGACCACATGGAATACGAAGAGCTTGAGATTGAGATGCTCAATGACAAACGTTTAGGGCTTCCAGTGGCACCATCCCAACTTGCTCTCCTCTCTGCCTCCGCTGCCAAGCCTATCGCCATCCATGCCCAACTCCAGAGCCTTTCCATCTGTCTCCAGACCTTATGCGTGTACCATGACCTCCACCCCTGCAACTCCAGCGATCGAGTTTGGACCAGATCTATCAAGTTCTTTCTTTTCTCCTCCATCGCCAGCAACTCGATACTCGAGTCATTCGTAGCCCACAACAAGCACAGCAAAGAGTCGTCGCCGTCATTTCGAGTCTAAGATCAAATCTTGTTTCCCAATCACATGCTTCTCATTGTGCCCAATCGGTTCGGCCACTCATACTGAGGATGAAACCTCACCACTAAACCCAAACCACAAATTCAAGCTTCATGCTCTCCGTCTTGAACCGACGCACTTGGTGTTTTAAAATGTGCTTGATAGCAACCAGATGCCAGATCTCGAACCCATCATTTACGCCGTCTCCAAGCCTTAAAACCTTTGCTGCGCACGGTGGATTGGCGCACATGTAGAAACAGAGACCTTGTTTTCTTCTGGATTTGGATTTTGGTGAAGGTTCAGTAACTTTGAAGGGTTGGAGTCCGTGTGGGTCACCGCTACGAGGTGCCGAAGGAAAATGAAGGTGGACCTGGACCCGCTTGTCGTGCTACTTCTGGTTGATGTGAAAATGTGCCGTCGTGAATTCAAATTGGGCAGCATTTTATAATCCAAACAGTGAGTTCAAGTGAAACTGTGGGTTGCTGGGTTCTTCTTCTTGCAGCCTTCTGTGGCACATCCTCATCACCAACCCCAAAGGTCTTGATGAGTAATCTTGCCCCACTGAATTGAGTGAACAGAAGAGGACGACGGCGCTGGTTTTGACCTTCGAGAAAGATAACTCACGGCAGGATCCTCTTCTGCATTACGGTGCAGTCATAGCAAGTTCTTTGTTTTGGAAATTAGAAAGTAGGCTTAGAGTGTCTCAGTGAAAAAGCACTGTAAGCAACTCTATGCTATCGTGGAGCATAAGTGGTGACAGTGGAACTTCTTCCTCTATCTCCTCGCCTTCTCCTTTAGCCTTTAATGCATTTCCGTTTGTGCCCTCCATGCTCCTGCATCCAAGCATACGAGTCCCTTATCTTCACTTTGGCCACCATGATCAAAATCGACAAAGAAACTTCATGACCGGCGTCAAACGACTAGCCGGTCATGAAGCTCGATGCCTTACATTCTGCCTTAAGCTCCAACTGCTTCTGCACCTCCGCCATGGTTGCTGCTGCATGAGAATGTGATTAACAAAACCAAAGTTTGTCAACTCATACCCACTTGCCTCCTTGCTCCTTGCCTAGCCTCATACTGCTCCAAGCTCCTCTGCATTTCTCCCTACGCCCTGTGAGGATATATAGAACAGAAAGGGAAGGTGTTGACTGACAAAAACTAATAATAATAATAATAATAATAATACGAAGATTTCAGGAATAGTGCACGGCACCATGTGAAGGGTTGTAGGTGGGATTAAGCTGCAGGACAAAGGCACATGCTTAAAAGTGACTCATCAACACATTTGACGTGAGTTCACGCATGCTGATTCAAAGGTGGAGCTCACATTTTTCTAAAGAGGAATGATATCCTATGCAAATTCAAGCACCCATTAAGGGATCCAGCAGTGTCAATCTACCATACTCATCATCAAAACATGTACACACACAAAAAAGAAGGTGCAAGCTACTGTTAGCAAGTCAAGGAAAGAAAAAGGAAAAGGGTGGTGGCGACAGAATGATGCTTCCAGTCACCATCTAAAAGGAAATTGGGGCATCAGGCACCATCTAAAAAAAAAAAGGAAGTAACACATCTTAGTGAGTTATATGTTTTATTTGTACTTAGCACAATGCACTAAATAAAATAAAGCATGTCCATTGATATCTCTAAGAAATTACAAGTGCGTAAAAAAAAAGGAAAACAAAAGCAAAAGAAAAAAAAAGAGGGAGCCTTCACAAATGTCACTTATGTGAAGCCTCAGTACTTGAAGCCTTAGTACTCGGCGGAACCCTAGAAGAGGGAGGCACTGAAGATGGATTATTCGGAGCTTCAATACTTGGTTGAACTCCAGATGAAGAAGGCAAAATGTGCCTTTAGAATACATCCACAAATCTCCGATAGTCATTTTGAATCCGACCTTCGGAGTCCAGCAGCTAATCAAGCTTCATCTTCATGCTCATCGAATAACTATTTGCAAGCACATGCAACTCTCTATTCTCGTGCTTAAGCTGTTTGATCTCTTGACAAGAGCTACCACCTCGGCTGTCAATGATTCAACTTGGCGAGTTCGAACAAGTAAGCGTTGGCCCATGTTGGAAATAGAGTTCGCACAGTGGACACTGAGAGCCTGGGAATCTTGAACAGCTAACTCATTTGACCGTCATGAAAGTATCCTATTATCTCTAGGAGTGATAAGGTTCCTAGCTACAATCGTAGTCGTTGTTGCATCCCTCATCACAGAGTCTTCAACTATAAGAGGGCCATTAGAAGAAAAGAAGGACGGGCGCCATATATTACCCTTACGTGGTGCACCTGTGTCACTACTGAAACTCAAATCTAAGCAAATGTTAGACGGGTTAGCCATTTTCAAAAATGGTAAAAGAAAAGGGTTGGAGGGAGTAAAATCTCAGAAATACAACAAAGACAATTTTCAAGGGCGGGCAATCTTCAAAGTGTGCATGTTGAATGCAATTGACACCTCTTTAAAAAGAAAAGGAAACACAACCACTTGTTAAAAAAAAATCGAAGAGACACCACTCTTCGAATTTCAAAACCCGGATTTTTCTGCGTAAAGTCTTTCAACACTTTTCAAACGCAGTCTCAGCTTTCGGCTATCACGTGCAACTTTGTCAGAGATCACTGACAAAATTGAAAACGTGTGAAGTCCATTATTCCAACTACCACACTTTTGGCCAACAAGCGTGGGTGACAAGGCCACATCCACACTGTCACTTGCTATCGGGAAATCACCATATAATTCAACCTCCATCCTCTATAGCAAGGCACACATCCAAAACGCCTTACTCTTCTTCCTTGCCGAATGCACCTGCAACCAAACCCTTCAACATACTCAGTTTTCTTCCTTCCTAAAAATATAAACGCCTGACTCTTCTTCCTTGCCAAGAATAAATCTGCAACTAAAACCTCTCAACATACTCAGTTTTCTTCCTCCCTGGAAATACCTCTTCAACCAAGTCACACCAGAACAAAGGTATCTCATATCACTAGGGTTGAGAGCAAGAGTATCTCATAGCATGCTTTCTCTCTATCCTTTTCTTTGTCCTTCCACTTCACTACAAGACAAGGAGAAAGAAAGCAATCAGCCGGCACTTGGACTCAACCTTCCAATTTGGAATCGACTGCCTGGAAACCCCTTCTCTAATTGCTTACCTAGCATCACCTTCAACTTATCTTCAACCGTTGATGTACTTCCAATGAAGACACCACATCTACCTGGAAAACTAATGATGTAAGTAAAGATGATACATCGAAGCATGTGGAGACAAGTGCAACAAAATACGTGTTGGTTCATCCGCTACTTCTTCAAAAGCAAACGTATCTCATATCATCATGGTAGAAAGCAAGAGTATCGCATATCATGCAATCTCTATGTCCTTTCCTTTGTCCTTGTTCTTACCTGCAAAGACAAGGATAAAGAAAGCAATATGTTAGAACCTCCACTCAAGCTCCTGGTAAGGAACCGACTGCCTGGAACCTTCTTGATTGCTCACCTAACACTGCTATCAAAGTACCCATTGTTTCAACATCTGATGCTTCTAGAGAAGATACCACATCTGCCTGGAGAACAGATACATGTGGAGACAAGCGCAACAAATACATGTACTGATAATCCGCTACTTCTTCAAAAGCAAAAGTATCTCATATCATCAGGGTCGAAAGCAAAGGTATCTCATATCATGATTTTCCCCTATTCTTTCCTTTGCCCTTGTTCTTGCCTGCAGAACAAGGAGAAAGGAAGCAATCAGTCGGAACCTGAAATTAAACATCCGATCAGGAACTGATTGCCCGGAACCTTTGCCTGGTTGCTTATCTAGCATTGCTCTCGAATGGTCATCTTTAACTGTTGACAGGTCTCGAATTTCCTTAGCAAATACTTCAAGATAGTTGATATGGTGCTGGCTCTTTACACTGAAGCTGCCAAGCCTGGATGAGTGGCTGAAAAGTGATGCTCTGAATGACCATTTAAAGGCAATGGGTTGCGCACCACTTCGGCTAGGCAAAAGAAACAAGCAAAGAAGAATGTAGCACGATGAGCTGGAACAAATCATTATGGCAGGACACCTTTCTCGGCAAAACTGCATAATCTAGACGAAGGAGTCTAAGTCAAATCCAAGCTCGCCGTCGTTGCTATGATCAAAGAGCTCGATAAGCTTCAACAGCCTTTCGTTGGTACTGTCGCCGAAGAGCAAAGTCTTGACAACCCTTGAAGATCATACCATTAACCAAATTGCTCAGGGTTCATATGAAAATGCTGCGAACTTCCTTGATCTTTCAAAGAAAATTCTTTGCAGCATCTGACATTATCCCCTGACCTTCTTCAATTTGTAGACATTGAACTTTTGGTGAAATAAGTATTGACAATTGTATTAAAATTACAACCCCCCATTCATTTCACCTACATCATACACTCACTTCACATACATCATACACTCATCCCACCTACAACATCCACTTACTTCACCAAACAAATGGATGGTGGTGATTCATTCTCAAAGTCTATAAATAGGCTTTTCCATCAAGCAAAGGAGGGAGGATTTTACATACTTTCTCTCTACCCTCAAATTGGAAGAGAATTCACATCACACCAAAGCCTTGAAGCCTCGAAACTCTAAAGCTCTCAAGCAAATCCCGAAGAATCAAGAAAGTCATCTTCGTTATCCTTCAGGATCAAGCCCCAACAGCCCTTGAAGAAACTTCCACTAATTCAAGATCGAGCCCCGACGGCCCTTGAAGAAAGTGTTCATCATTCATCATCCGTTTATCCTAAAGATCAAGCCCCGACGGCCCTTTGGATCAACAACATCAAATCTACCCATTACAAAGATAGAATCAGAGGCTAAATTTGTAGAAGAGATTGTAACCCCTAAATCATTAATACAAAATATTATTTTGTACACGTGTTCTTATCTCATTCATCGCAGGAATTCCCGTGTTTACAATAATATAAAAAAAATAAAAAATAAAAAGTGAAAAGAAAATGATTGTCAAACAACCGACATATTTACTTGAAAAGAATAGAAAATTGAAATTAATTTGATTCCTAACTTTCATGTGTTTACTAAAATATGCGGTATCAGAATCATTCTATTTTATAACTTTCTAATGTTCATTACCGCATGGAAAAATTGAGAGTAGTGTGGGTCCCACCTTAAAATATGTAACCCTAATATCCCCTTTCCTTATTTCTCTTCCTCAATTCATGACTATTCTAGTCATTTTACTTAGTACAACGATATATGTTACATTAAGAGTAGGGGGAGTTCGGCTAAGCCACACGATGTGCAATCTAATTTGGTATCGAATTCGTCATCTACGAAATTTGACCCAAATGCCTCTCAAATACAAGTAAAGAGGAATATCATTGGACTGTAGTACTAAGTGACCTAGTCATTTCGTGTAAATGAAAGATGTATCATAAGTTTACCAAATTTTGTAAGGGCTACTACAAATTTCTGAACCAAAAATGCTACCCTTACTACATATTTGTATCATCATTTGTACCACCTTTCTAATAGAAATGAGACTCACATATTTTGCTGGGCCCTAACTCTATTAGAGAAAAGATACAAATGATGGTACAAATATGTGATAAGTATACCATTACTCTTTACGGACTACTCTCCGTATATATTGCCTATGAATAATCTTATGATGAAACCTTAACTATTTGAGTAAATTAAAAATATGATCAAGATAAAAGAAAACGTAAGCTAAACTACCGTATACCATCCATACCCATGTTCTTAAGCATCCTACTTTATGAGAGAACGTGTTTCGGTTGTCGCTAAGGCTAGGGTAGTGCTTATAAATGTGAGAAGAGTATTTCTAGAGTTTGCAGTGAGCATTGAGCACAACTGTGTAAAAATGGCAGAGAGGTCGACAGAGAATAATAATAATAGATCAGCTGGAGGTGCAGGTGCAGGTGCAGGGAAGTATTTGGTGTGGGAGGACATAACGGTGGCGGTGGTGGCGAACTTGAAAAATGGTGCAACGTCGAGAAAGTTGCTAAATGGGATTAGTGGCTACGCTGAACCTGACCGGATGATGGCACTCATGGGTCCTTCAGGCTCTGGAAAATCAACCGTACTTGATGCCTTGGCTGGTATATATATTCATACATCTCCTCTCTCTATCTCGATGACAGAACCCGAAGATATTGTTTTATCGTAAAATGAATGTTATTATTCGGCTACACATGCACATACGTTATGGTGTTTGACTTGTCTAGTCGTTCCCTTCAAAACACCCTCGTCTTATAGGTTAAAATGCTTGTTTGAGCTTCTGCTTCAGGAAGAAAAATAAATAAATAAAAGAGAACTAAGAAATTATTATTAATTCAACATCAATCAGTTGGGTTAAACAGAAATAATACTAAACCATGGCCATTTATGATCTTCATGAGTAATCTAAAAATCTTGAGTAATCGATGTTTTTGCATGGAATCCAAACTAATAATGTTTATATTGATATTGTTTTCATTTATCCAAAGTCAAATTTAACATAAACAAACCTTTGTATCAAAATCATTACCAGTTTTTTTGACATGTGCTACACTAGTTGACTAAGGCAATGTGCCCGGTCTCTACATCCAAGTTTGAATTTTCTTCCTTGTATCATAAATTAAACTAAAAAATCACTTGAATAAAAAAAATATATTACAAGTTTTCCTGACATGTACTACACAAGTTAACTAAGGCAATGTGCCCCTCTTAGCAATCAAGTTTGAATTTTCTTCTTTATAACACAAATTAGATTAAAATCATGTAAATAAGTTCATTATTGGAGAGGCTTTTTCATTTGACCGAAATACGAATCAATACACCATTTTTTACATCATACCAGATAGTGTACCACTTTGTGTGGCATTGTGTTATGTGCGATATTTTGTGGATCCCCTTAAAGCATGCATCAACATGTGCAAACTGCGTGAACAATTATTAGTTACAGTAATTGGACTGTAAATGTCTGCCAACATCAGAATTCATTAGAGCATGGTTTGGGATAGACAGTTGAGGAACCGGATAAATGTGCAAACTTTGTTAATATTGCTATATTAATGGTCCAATAGATCATCCCTCATGCCTACTATGATGCATCATCTCTTACGTTGAGACCAGATCATCTTCTTTTGTGCAATTCCCGTAGAATCATGGGAAATGATATTTTTACATTTTTCTCTTTTTTGTGCATCATTTTTAATTTATTCTATTTCAAATTCTAAAAATCATTAATAAACAAAAAGTGTGAATGGAGGGGTGCGAAATCAATTTTGAACAATTTCCATTTGATATTTACTATAAGCACACAACTAAACCAAATAAACATTAACTAATTAATCAACTGGAAAATGTAATACATATAATATTTAAATTATGGGGATTTAAAAAAAATTATTTGAAACATATTATATTTTATACTTTTTTTTTTGTCAAAATAGTATATTTTATACTTCAATAATTTACTCTAAAATAGATTTTTTTTTTCTTTTTGTTATATTTTTCGCAAACATGACACTTAGGTGACATATATTCTGCTAAAATAATTGGTTTGTTCGTGTCATGTTAGCAATAATTAAAATTGACCAACGTTAATTAAGAGACATTTTAATGAATAAGCTAAAACAAAACTTCGTGGATCATCATTGGTGATCCGGTCTAACCGAATTTGTCAGTACACTAGGCTGACCCAACTCTATTAACTGGGCATCAAGCACAATTTTTAAGCCCGGTCAGGTCTGCTCTTAATCCTTACTGATAATTAATTATGCCCAGAAGTTTGAACTGATTGTAATATTCTGGTAAAAATTTCCTCATATGCATGTAATGTTTCCCTTGGATATTATCAGGGAGGCTTCCTGCAAATGTCAAAATGTCTAGGGATGTTGTACTGAATGGGAACAAAAGAAGCAGACACTACCACAGATATTGTAAGTGTAACTTTAGGACATCCTTCAAATGAACATATGACCTGCGAGTTTTGTTCTTATAATTATATGAATTAAAGACCCAAATAATGTGTGTTAATTTTTGTATGCCTGCAATATTTCAATCATATGTAACTCAAGAGGACTTTTTCCTGGGATCACTCACAGTCAGAGAAACCCTAACATATTCAGCTCATATAAGGCTTCCTTGTAAAATGACCAAAGAGGAGAAGAATGAGGTGGTAGAAAACACTATCACAAAAATGGGGCTTCAAGATTGCGCTGGAAGTAACATCGGAAACTGGCATTTGAGAGGCATAAGTAACGGAGAAAAGAGGAGACTCAGCATATGTATTGAAGTACTTACACAACCTCACGTGTTGCTGCTTGATGAACCCACCAGCGGCCTCGACAGTGCTTCCTCTTTCTTTGTGATATGAGCACTGAGAAACATTTCTCGTGATGGAAGAATAGTCATTTGCTCAATTCACCAACCTAGTATCGATGTCTTCAATCTCTTTGACGACCTGCTCCTCTTAGAAGGAGGTGAAACTGTTTATTTTGGAGAAGCAAAGATGGCTGTAAAGGTAAATATATTGATTACATAGGAGAAGCAAAACATATGGCCGTATTCTTAACCCTGTATTTCCTTTGTAAGATATTGATCGACATGTACACTAATACATTCTCAGCCTTAGAATGATTGCTTGCTAATGGTTTTACATTCTTATACTTCAGTTCTTCGCTGATGCCGGATTTCCTTGCCCAACACGAAAAAATCCTCCAGAACACTTCCTTCGATGCATTAGTTCAGACTTTGACAAAGTTCTAGCAGCTCTTATGCTATCTCAAAGGATTAATTATGTATGTGCACCCTTTTCTTTCTTTTTCTATAAAAAGGTTTAATTTTTCGTGAGTTAAAATGCTTTTGTTATTTTCTTGGCAGGCATCTACAGATTCTTTAATTTCGCAAAACAACCTGACAATAGATGAGATCAAGGGAAAGCTAATCAATGCGTACAAGTCGTCCGCATTATCAACAGATGCAAGAAAAAGGATCTGAGAAATCTTGCTCACTGTATGCAGTACTTAATTCAAACTAAATAGAAGAACGGCATACCTGTTAAGCAGAATATGTGGAAGTTAATTACTGAAAGACTGTAGGAACGTGCATTTCGTCTTTTATATTATTACTCATATATACTAGTTCCTGACCATGTCTAACCACTCTTAACATCGCAGGAAAAACCGGCAGAAAAATCAAACAAAGGAAGTAGTGCCATCTGGTGGAAGCAGCTATGCACATTGATCAGTCGATCTTCAATAAACATGTCTAGAGATATTGGGTACTATTGGTTAAGGAGTGTGTTCTACATACTAATTGCAGTGAGTGCTGGCTCTTTCTTTTTCCACATTGGAACGAACAATCAAGCAATTATTGCAAGAGGAAAGTGTGATGGTTTAATGATCTGCTTGTCTATTGGAGGCATACCCTTCGTTATTGAAGAACTAAAGGTAAAGACCGATGAATTCTTATCGAAACTAGTAATGTTAATTGTGAAATGTTGTTAGACTGTGAATCAGAAACAGTAATAATGCGATCAGTTCTACTCTGTGACAACATAAGTCTGGTTAGAAAACATTACCCAATAAAATTTAATCCCGTCTTTTTAAAATCCCATGCAAGTATTTAGGCAGGAAAGACTTGGCGGGCATTATGGGGAAGCTTTGTTTGTGCTCTCCAACTTCCTCTCCTCACTCCCTTTCGTGGTTGGCATGGCTTTCTCTTCTGGAACAATACTATACCACATGGTCAAATTTCACACAGGATTCTCTCATTACTTGTATTTTTGCATCAATCTCTTATGCTGCATTGCTGTCACAGAAGGAACCGCTTTAATTACGGCAGCACTGGTTCCCAACCTCTTGATGGCCATAGGAGTTGCAGCCGGCATAACTGTAAGCCATACCTCGATTCATTTATCCCAGTTAAAATCATAACAAGTTTTGGATAATGCTAGAGAAATTAATTTTTCCGTCAAGTAATGCTAGAGATATCAATTATTTTCTAATATTTTTTTTGTACACATAGGTATTCATGATGATGCCATCTCTTCTTTCCCGGATGATGGTTGACCTACCAAAAATCTTTTGGCGATATCCCATGTCATACCTCAGCTATGCAGCATGGTCAATACAGTTACGAAGTACTAAATATTTCCGAGATGCTATGGTCAGTAGTGCACATGAATGGTTCCTGACTGTTCATGCGTGTAATTAACAATCAGAAATTGCTCACGCGTGCATGAGTTAACCTTAGCAAAATCTAAATCCTTTCCAAATGCATCTCAACTACAGGGTCAGTACAAGAATGACATGATTGGGCTGGAATTTGACCCTCTAGTGGTTGGAGATCCAAAGCTGAAAGGTGAGGATGTACTCCTTCACTTGTATGGGATAAACCCTGAGGTTTCCAAATGGTGGGATTTGGCTGCTTTGGCATGCTTGTTACTTTGTGTCAAAGTCATCTTTTACTTGTTGCTCAAGTACAAGGAGAGAGCCTCATTGTCTATACACAAACTCTTTGCAAAAGCAACCTTCCAACACCATTCCAAGAGAGGCTCATTGAAGAAGGAGCAATTTGTCTCCTATTCCAAGAGACACACAACTCTTCATCCATTATCTTCTCAAGAGGGTCTTGGATCACCACTTCCATAGTGTGATTGACATCTTTTTCTTTCGGCTAGTGATTTTCACATTGCCACTTTCTCGTTCACTCATTCTCTTGTTCCAGTCTCTTGATTCTTATTCGATTTATCCAGTTCAAGATTCCAAACAATAAAGAAAGATGAGGAGAGTATGAGGAGACAACGGTGAGAATCACTTTGCTTTTTTTTCTTCGCTTTTTGTTAACTCTCTTTGTATAAGAATAAGGGTGAACAAATTAAAATGAAGGTTTATTAATTTCTCATTGTGAACTATAAGAAAAGAAATATTAGCCAAAAGAGCAATTTCGCACTGAGAAATTGAAAGATGGGACTTGTGAGTTCATACTTCGTAATGTAAAAGATGCTAAACCCTACTAAGATTACAATGGATGGAAATACAAGATCGGAAAATCAAATTCCGTAACGATGCATTGGCAACTCTGCATGTATGGTAATCTACAATGTAGTTGATCAATACAAGCTACAATATTGTGTAAAATGAAGGCCTTACTCAACTAGCCTGTTTGGGAAGAACAAAATTGAACCACAAAATGAGGACATCAGGCAAACTAGAATCTTGAACCTTCTCATTTATTTGCTAGAATAAATTGTCTATACTCGCTCTTCATTTTGACCCCCGATACAGTCCTACAAACAAGCATCAAACAATTAGGGTCACGAACATCCAGAAACCATGTAGATGCAAGTTATATGTGGCAACATGAATATTGAGAAAGGACTGAACATAAGCTGTCACCTCACCTAGCACAGGTAACAGTCATGCCTTTCCTCTAAACAGAAATTCTCAATTTCAAATCTTCCAAATCTCGGGATTAAAGCAAAATAAAAGAAGATAGGCATATAAAACACTTCATACCTCATACAACCGAAAAATCACTAAAGGAAATAAGAAATCAGTTTATGCAAGCTATAAGAAAATTAAAGCAATGGTAGGTAGCAAGAACTCCATGGCCTAAACAAGAAGAGCATACAACAATATGCATGCATGAACAAAACTTTTGACCAACCTGATCATTTCCTTATTTTTGAAGAACTGAACACATGGTGTACCCATAATTCCAGCTGCTTCTGCTACTTCCGGATCTTCCTCAATATCAATTTCAACAAAATGTACATTATGGTCGAATTCATCTATCACCTGACATTAGACAAAGTAAAGCACATCCTCGATTAGTGAAATATTTGGTGAATCAATGATAGACATGCTGTCACTGAAAATGTTAAAAGGCAGACAAACTTCTCTTTCCCAAGTAAACGTGCACCACCAAGAACTGAACCACAGAACTTACCTTACTAAGAATTGGCTTCAAAGTCCTACATGGGCCACATGTTGGTGCTGTATATAATACACATATAAGCCTTGGACTTTCATGATACAATTTTCGTAGGGCATACTGAAATGCAAAGACAAGAAAAGTTATTACAACTTGAACTCGGAATATAACTACTAAAAGTTCTATCATAAATAAATAATATGTGAACTCGTCAGATCATGCTAGCAAATAGGCAAAAGATCACATGCCTGGCCACGGTGCTTTGTAAGAGTAATGTCAAACCCTTCTTGAACATCCCTGCTTGAGGGTTCCTTCTTAGCCTCTTCAGTAACGGGCTGTCAAATGTAAATAGATGAGAATGATGGTTTTCATGAACAGTGATATCAAAGACTGTTACAATTGAATTTGCCAAGAAAACAAAGAGTTATTGGATTAATTCCTCAGCAGGAAAAAATAAAAGCAACACAGTTTTAGTCAATCTTTATTTTGGGAGATAATGTCACAATTACTTTCAGTAATATATGTATAATTGCTAAAAACAATGGTGGAAGAAATTAAGTAGACATGGAATTGTGCAGTGGACTTTTTAACCATACAATAATTTAAATGAAAATGATGATGTTTAATCAGAAATTTATATTACAACCAGACGACATTAAGCAATGACAGGTCTAATAGTATGAGTGTCATATATATACCTCTGAACACAGTAACATCATCCAGCAGATAAAACATAGAAAAGATAAAGTTAAACTTCAATACAAGTTATACCTGGTGAAACTCAATAATGAGATCTTTGCCCACAAGATATCTCTCAACTGATAAAGCGGCAATGCATCCAGATCCTGCCGCTGTTACGGCTTGCCTCCATTCATGGTCCTATTGAGGTACATGACAAGGGATTACAAATAGTATAAGTGATGAGTTTTGCAAATGTATAACAAATTTGGGTGATAAAAACAGGTTTCATCTTTCTTTTTATTTCTTTTCTTGGACTGCAGAACGCGGGTTTCAATTTGAATAGCTATATAATTGCTTCATGCCAAGCATGTACAGTAGATGTAATGCAGCACAAAAGAACCCAATGGAGAAAAAACACCTTTTCAAACACGCCTATCTGATGCACTTAATAATTCATAACTTTTTTGTTGTTAAAGAACATAATAGGTAGGCATCACCTTTCATGATGCTGGTCATAATTCTAAATGAATATAATAGCCTACATATAGAGTTTCTGGTGAAACTCAATCACTATGTTTCTTCATGAATTTCATGCTATCAAAATTATAGCATACACACTAAAAGTTAAAGCAAATTGTAGCACGCACCAGTTTCAGTCAAGTTATAGCATATTTCCCGATTGATCCTACAAGTTCTACTAAATTCTTCAGTATATCCAACAACCAAGTTATATATACTGATTTCAGTTTGTCATCATTGACCTTAAAAGTACAATATCTGTATGTACAATGAGGCTGCAGCCTAAAGTGAGGCATACAGAAAACATAGGTCCTGAAAGGTCCAGAGCGATTTTATAAACTGTATCGATATAAAAAGGTTAAGTTTTGGTCGGATTACCTGTACATCTCCAGCAGCGAATACACCTTCAACTGAAGTTTTTGCAGTGCCCTCCTCTACTAAGACATAGCCAGAGCTGTCAAGTTCAACTTGGCCTTCCAACAACTGGCTATTTGGCGAATGACCGATACCATAAAATAACCCTTTTGCTTCAATCACGGATTTCTCCCCACTATCAAGTTTTCGAATTAAAATTCCAGACATCTGCCCCTTCGTATTGCTAATGATGTCCACAGCCTCTGTGTTGAAGTGCAAGGTGATATTTGGGTTGTTGTACACTCTGAAACATTCGCGATAAGCAACCTGTTAAACAAACATTTAGGGAGTTGAAAACTCACACATACATTAGTGTTAATTCCATCACCATCAAGCCAGCCAATCAGAATCTACAAAACAAAAATAAGTATCCTGAGATGAACTTTTGTCCACGGCTAAGCAATTAAGGAATGACTTAAAAGAACAATGAACATGCTACTGCTAATTACTGTGCATCCCATTGCGGCTGAGCTATAAAATATTGGCATTGTGTAGATAATACACAGCTACAATGGAAAATTTTCGACATGAATCATTGAAAATTATCTTAAGGTATAAAGCATTTCTTTTCCAGTCCTGAACAAAAAAGCAGCTCTGTTCTAACATGAATTATTTTCTAAATCAAAAAGAAAATAGATGTAAACAAGCTTGACGGAAACAGAAGAAAGAAGCTTATAACAAGAATAAATGACTTTCATAAACCAATCTTCAGGCCTTTTCCAAAACTACTAGAAACTACCTCAACTGATTAGATCTATCACAGGCATTTTATCATCAGACAGATAGCACTTGAGATGGTAAACTACAGTACACTCACTAATTATTCAACACATTTCTTTTCTTGCGAAAAGTACCAATGTGCATATGGAAGTAGAGGGACAATCAAAATTTTGATGAGTATGTAATTTAAGAAAAATTCCACCATGCTTAAATTTAAATGAACAAATATAATGTTCCTGGATGAAAAAACTAGAATTTTATTAAAATGGTTACTACAATATATATTCAACCATCAGACACGAGACACAGAGGAAAAGAAATGTAATTAGATGAGAAAGTAAGCACAACAAACAAACAACTCACTTAAATATATTAGTGGTGTGCACACATGTCTAAATAATTCGCAGTGACCAACCATACAAGTGGAATATAGATGATTTCCCATAACAACATCAGAATATAAATGTTAAGAAAAGTTTAATTAATACTAACCTGTCTTGCATTGCTCTAGAAGCCCTTAGTTGATCTCTGCGCACAAGTAGATGAATATGACGAGCATATTTCGTGAGGTATAAAGCTTCCTCTGTAGCTGTATCACCCCCTCCAACGACAGCAAGAACTTGGCCCTTAAACAATGGTGATGCTCCATCACAAATTGCACAAGCACTAATTCCCCTACTCCAAAATTCATCTTCACGGGGAATCCTGAGCCGTTTTGCAGTAGCTCCTGTGGCAAAAATTAGACTGTTGCACTTAACCTGAAATGAAAATGCAAAATTAAGAACCAGATAATAAGTAGAACATATGATTATCATTCAGCACACAGTCAAAGTGCAGGTTACCATCATGGAAAGAGACACATCGTAAATTAGAAACAAAGAAAAAAAGAAGCTAAGCACTAAAGTTATGAAATCAATAAAGTCACAAAAAGTTGTATCCAATAATACTGATAAAACTTTGGAACTTATAAATCCTCTCTATCAACCAATCAATCTAGCGCACTGGCTGAAAATATGGAAGCTGATCCATCAGCCATTGATCAATAAATCTGTGCATTGTCCAGCCAATCCCCGTCACAGATGTGCACATTTGAAGCTGTCCTTAAATGTATGTTATATATAAAATGCTATCATAAAATTTTGACACATTGTAAATTAGAGACAAAGAAAAAAAGAATCTAGGCACTCAAGTTATGAAATCAATGAAGTCATGAAAATCTGTATCCAATAATACTGATAAAACTTTGGAACTTATAAATCCTATCTATCTATCAACCAATCTAGCGGACTGGCTGAAAATATGCAAGCTGATTTATCAGCTTGATCACTAAACCTGTGCATTGTTCAGCCAATCCCTATCACAGCTGTCCATATTTGAAGCTGTCCTTAAATGCATGTTATATATAACATGCTATCAAAAAATTTATACACTTTTCTTTTTTTCAGAAGAATAAGAACATACTTCTTTAGGCATGCATAAATTATTTTAGGCTCATTGTCCCTTCTCGAAAATGAATGGCATTCATAGCTCGAATTGTAAGTGAGATGAAACGAATTCAATTTAAATCTAGTTTTTTTTAGGAAAATCACATTCATCTAGCAATTAGTATCACTTTTGACACCGCAGAAAGACCATCTCAAGAAGTTCAAAAGAAGCCAATTAAAATCAGCGAAAAGTGTAGTATTGTACAAGCATTTAAAAGTTACAGATGCCTAAGAACAGAACTTGTGCAAAACAATATATCACCTTACGTTCACTGCTCTCGACAGTAAAAGGTCTAGTTTTGACATCAATAGACTCAACATCTTCTTGGTACAACTCTGCTCCCCACCGCTCCGCTTGTTTCCGCATCCTACACAACACACAAACAAACAATGCTGAGCTTCTTAATCCCCATTCCAGTTGACATTGCAGCTTCCTTAATTAGTCCCACACAGACAATTGGACAATTGGGAATTCAAATCAAGTCAAACGCAGTCATACTTCTCACTAGCTCGATTTACCTCTCCATTAAATCCGGACCAGTAATCCCCTCTGGGAATCCCGGGAAGTTCTCAACTTCAGTAGTGGTCATCAACTGTCCTCCCGGACCGGATTGGTACCCCTCGAACACCAGCGGCTTCAAATTCGCTCGAGCTGCGTATATTGCCGCCGTGAATCCAGCCGGACCTGATCCAATTATCACTACATTCTCGATTGCATTTTCTGTGCACGAAACCAATAAACTTCCATCTTTACTCAACCATCAATTTGTACACAACTACAACTAACAAATTGAAAAATCAACCACAAACAAACACAGAAAACTGCACTTCTAGAGAGAGAGAGAGAGTTGAGGGGACCTGGGGAGGCAGGGGGGGACTCGGAGGAAGCTCGGAGGGGGCGGGAGCGGGAGCGGAGACAGAGGGAGGGTGGGCGGCGGCGGGAGGGCAGGGAGGCGCGGAGGTAGAAGAGAGTGTGGTGAGGAGGAGGAGGGAGGAGGGAGGACATGATGGTGGTGACTCGGTGAGTCGGAACGGGTGGGAAGCCGGTTCCTATCTTTACACCTGCAGCCATTTGTTTGAGACCATACAAATTACAATGGACTTGCTGTTATATGCTTTCGATTGCTTCCTCCTGATTCTGTTTTTGTTTTTTGGGAGCTGTGGCGGGGCAGCTCAGGGTTATCCTTACTCGCTCGCCTGCAAAAACCATCCACGCGCTTCTTTTTTTTCAATTAGGTTAATTTCAATTTACTACCCTGAAGTTTTTTGGTTTTCAACATTTAATACATGAAGTTTTTTTTATCCCAGAGTGGTACATAAAGTCATAATTTTGGGACACTTTCATACATCCCTTAAATTTGTTGTTAAATCAGCCGTTAACTGGTGACGTGGCGCTCACGTGGACAATGACTAGGCATCAAGTGTCAAAACAGGCCCACGTGGAAATTTAAAAAAAAAAAAACAAAACAAAACCATCATCTCCTACCTCTTTCCCCCACCCTCCACCCCAATCCCAGCCAACCAACCTTTATTCTATCCTACCTTACGCCCTTCCCTTGTAAGAATCATAGCCACACATCCCTTAATCAACAAACCAAACCTCCAATTTCTTTGATACATAACCTAGCCATGCGGTTGACAGAGCTCCGATTGAACCTTAAACCTTCACACTTTGGTTTTAAGAAGACAAAAAGCCCTAGATTTATTAAAATCGTCGTTGCTCTGGCGACTCAGGAACTCGGCGTTGTCTAACAGCCTAGCAACGACCGTCATGGAAATGCAACGGTGTAGTTTCGGGCACCACGCAGACCGTCGACCACCAATCTCACCGCAATCATGTTCATATTCGCAAGTCTAGGAGGTTTCTAGATCCTGCACGTTTTACGGAGGAAGGGTTAGGGGGAATATGGGGTAGTGAAGACGATGGGTTTTGGGAGAGGGAATTGAAGGTGGGTGTGCTGAAAGGGTGTGCAAAGTAAGGGTGGGCAAACAATCCTGGACTCGCGGGTCGGGGGCTGGTACATGCGGTTTAGGGCGGGTATGAGGCGGATCCAAAAATTTGAAACACAAAACGAGGCAGGGCAAGGCAGGTCTATGAAATTATAGGGGCGAGACAGGTCCAAAAATAAGAAAGAATGGGCCCCTGGCCCGGCCCGTTTGTAGCATAGGATAATGTATTGTGCATTAAAGTGACGCCATGGCCCTCGATTTACAAGGTAACCCACCAAATTGGACCAAATTTAGGAGGCCCTCAAGAAGGTCTCTGGAACCATCAGTTATTTAATTAAATCAACTCTCCAGCATTTTCCCATTTTCCATTCATAAACTTCACAGTTCCAACGATAAAATCGTATATGGATCTCCAAGTTCAACAAACACGAGCTCATACTTTCCACTTTCCCTCTCCCCTTAAAAATGGCAACCAAATTGGGTTCCTTCAAGTACAATTTCTAGGAAAAGAGAAAGCTCTTGCTCTCCGTCCAGAAGGGCTACTCCAAGCTCGGCTTTGTCCACATCGAGGAGCAAGAGCTGTCGAGGTCTCCCCGCTACTGCACTTTCTGATCAGTCTTTGACCGAATCGTCGGCTGGTGCTGAACTGTGCAACATGTCTTAAGCTGGGCGGTTCAGATGGGTCAGTCCGATCCGCAAAATATGGTCTTCACGGGGAAGATGGGTCTGGCGTTGATGATCGTCTCGCTGCTCATCTTCCTTAAAGAGTCGTTCAAGTAGCTCAGCCATTACTCCGTCTAGGCAATTCTTACCGTTGTGGTGGTGTTCGAGTTCAACATAGGTAAATTGCTGTTAGTATTTGGGTCCATTCTCTTCATTTTTTGCGCTTATTTAGCAATTTTCTCATCTGGGTCTTCGTCAAATTCAATTACACATGTGAGTTCACACTTGAGAGCTTGTGTCGAGTTCTCGACAGCAATCACCCAAACCATCATCTCACAACCACCACGACTACACCACTCTTAAGCTCTTGCTGAAGTCGCTGGATCATCAGATCTCGGTCGTTGACCACCCAATATGGTCCAACTCGGGCTATTCCGCGGCATTCTTGACTCAATCATCTACCTCATCGCCACGATCTAAGACTCGGATATACTCTCATGGTCGTCGACTTATCCGTCGTTGTTGCGCATGTGGGTTTCTTTTGGAGCATGTCACTCTTCCTCTCCCTGACTCGCCTTCTCCTATCTCCTTGACTTGTCTTTTCTGGGCTTTTTTTATGGTTCTGATTTTGTGTTGGTTGGGTTTTTTTATGGTTCTTATTTGTCGTCTTTTCTTCTTTCCCAAATGACTAAGGAAGACGGCTTGAATGGTCTGAGCTGCATCTGGGTTGTCGTGGAGGAAACGAGCTCGATGATTAAGGAAGACGACTTGAACAACGTCATCCTTTTTTGTGATGACGAAAAAAAATGTAATAGGAACCGGGTTAGGTCTGGTTCTAAAACTCTAAAGCTTTCTACCCAGCCCAACCCACCCTGTTACATTTTAAAACGGGTAGGTTCGGTTCCTTCAAATTTGGGCCCGGCCCAGCCCGTGCCCAGCCTTAGTTCAGAGGAAAGAAGGAAGGGAGGGGGTCGGGGTTGAGGTAGGGGACACCCCATAATTTTTTTTTTTAATATTTATATGGGCCCCTATGACATGTGGTGCCTAATCATTGTCCACGTGAGCACCACGTCACCAGTTAATGGCTAATTTAATAGCACACTTAACGGATGTATGAAAGTGTCCCAAAATTATGACTTTATGTACTACTCTGGGATAAAAAAACTTCAAATATTAAATGTTGCAAAACCAAGAAACTTCAAGGTAGTAAATTGAGATTAACCCTTTTCAATTTTAGTAATAGAAGTGTTTAAAATTCAATACGGCCAATTTTTAATGGAAATGTATAATAAGTCACAAAAATACATGGAAATAGGGTAAAGTCTTAGAGAAACTTTTAAGTTTAGACTAAAATTGACAAATACCGTCGATATTTCTAACACAACTGTTAAATACGGGGAAAACTTTTATATTTCGTCTGAACCAATGTTTGACAGTGCCTAAAGTTTCGTTTTAAATTTCCATAATTTCCATCAAAAGCAATCAATATTCGATATATCCGTCGATATTTTCACAAATTTACATATTGATATTTTCACTAATATTTTAAACACTGGTAATAACTCTTTTTTTTCCTTTTTATTTTTATTTTGGATAGAAAATGCATGGTTAGAAAAGACTAAGAAATCAGTACATCTTTCAGTTGGATGTATTTTTGGGTAACCACCACCCCCCCCCCCCCGGCGACGGCTAAGTCCATATCTCAGCAACCTCCTCCAAATCATCTTAGATCAGTCGTGTGCACCCATCCTCCACCTCCTCCTATGCACCCATCTCCACCTCATCCGCACACCCATCTTCCCATCTTCCGCTCCCCCAACCCGAGCCCAACCTGCAACCTAGAAAGAAGGAAAAAAAAAAAAACCAGCGCACCCACCCTCCGCCTTAAATCCACACTCATCGGGGAAGAAGGGATCTAGGTTGCAGGGAAAAAGAGATGGGTTTTTTCTTTTCTTTTCTTTTCTGGGTTACAAGAAGTGGGTGCGAAGGAGGAGGTGGAGGATGGGTGCATGGTGGGTTTGGGGAAGACATGAGGGGGAAGAAAAGGGTAGGTTGCAAGGAAATGGGGGTCAGGGAAGATGAAGATGGGTGTTTTTTTTTTCCTCTCCTCTTCTTCTTTTAGGTTGTAGGTTGGGTGGGTGGGGGGGGGGGGTTGTGGGTTCAGCTTTTGTTTTTTATTTTTTTTAATTTTAATTTAGAAGATTCAAGTTTTTAAAAAACAAATTTAAAAATTATTTTTTTTGCCATGTGGCATACATTTGGCAACCACGTAGTACAAATGTGGCAGTCACGTCAGCACTTAATGAATCAATGGATGGAAAATGTAATGGATGTATTATTTTGAAATAAAATAATACGTGAGGTATGAAAATAAAATGTTTTAAAGATGTTGTATGAGGTTGTAATAGACCTCAAACATGAGGGGCTACTATGTAATTTACCCTAAAAAAATCATCTACTAACTTTATTTAATGATAAGGACAAAAAAATAATTAAAAAAAACCCAACTTGTGCTGGGGTGCATGCCCACCCTTTCCTTTCCACACTCCACTTTTTTCTCCCACCTTTTCTCCCATTGTCAACTACCCATTGTCAGCTACATTAATACATTTTTTTTTTATTTGTGCTTAGAATAAGAAAAATACTTCAAATTGAATTACATTATCCAGTTTTATTTTTGTGGTGTTGTTTCCCAATAGTAGTTATGATGACAAGAAACTTTCAAAGTTCTTGGAACACAAGGTGGTACACTTTATACAAGTTGTGAGATTCTTGTGTTAAAAAATTAATAACATAAAAAATAAAATTTTCTACCACTTACATAATAACACGTGGTATACCATTTGTGTTACAGACACAAGGACAAATTCTCCAAGATGACACCCAACCTCAAGAAATTGGATGGAGAGCTACATTTATTAATGTAGGTATGTAAAAGTAATTGAAAACAACTTTTTAGATATAATTATTGAGAACATAATCTTCTCAAGGTTTTGATCTACATAGTCACTTCTGGGTTCATCGTTTTCGGCAGAATGGGTGCTTTTGCAAGACCAAAAAGGGTCCAAGTTTCAAACCTTATGAAACTGAACCAAGAATTAAACACTATTTATAAAACTTCGCCAATAAGTAGACACTATTCATGAAACTAAACCGATAAGTAGACACTATTTATGAAACTTGATCAATAAGTAGACACTATTTATGAAACGAAAAATAAGAACTAGGCATTATTTCTAAAACTAAACCAATAGGTGCAAACTATTTATGAAACTGGACTATACACTATTTATGAAATTGGAGTAAGAACCAGACAATATTTATGAAACATGACCAAGCATGGGCGGATCTATATAGGGACCCGGGAGGTCCCGGGACCCTCTGGAAGCCCGAAGAAACACTTGTTATCGACCTTCAAGACCCTCCAACAATTTGGGCAGGTGCAGTTGAGAGGTTTGTTGCCTCCATGGATGTGCATGCAACATTGCTTATAACAAAAAATAAGAGGTTTCTAATTTTTGTTTTAAAAGATCTAGCCGAAACGACAGAGATTTTTAGCCAGGTAATTATAAAAGATTTAAAAACTAAAATATCTCTGTTTTTTTTTATATAGAGCCCGAGAACCCCGGTCCTTTCTAGTATCCCCAAATTATATTTAAGAACTCCCAACCCCAAATCGTCGCAACCTCCCAACTATAAACTCAAGTTACCCCATCCCCCAGCACAATTTGCCGTTCCACCACCTCTAGCTACCTAATTTTATTTCTTCCAAATTCATTTAAGTTTTTTAATCCCAGACTCTAGTCTCAACTCCCAATTGTAATATATATGTTACATTAACAAATTTCATCTTTGTAGAGTCATTAATTAATGCATTATGTTGCTGAGGAGAATTTGTTGGTTTTATTACCTTTGAGATTAATCTTGATTATTATTATTATTATTATTATTATTATTATTATTATTATTTTAAAGCGAGACAACTAGTGACAAGTCATGGTTATCCACCCCTTTTAGGGGCCTGGAAGACTCACAGAGGCATTTCAGCTTTCTCCTGACCATGGTCAAGTAGACTCACCAGCTTGTAGCCTTGAACCCCGGACCTCCCTGTTTTTAGTATTTTGAGAGTCGAAATTTGTGTCCTTACTACTGGGCCACTTGATGTGGTTGATTAATTTTGATTATTCAATGAACCAAATTCAATAAAAAATAATGATATGGAACCAAACTAGTCTAATATTTTTTTTTTTTGAACTTTTATCTTGGGACCCCCAATCTTGAAATCCTGGATCCACCACTGTGACCAAGAAGCACTATTTATGAAAGTGGACCAATAACTAGACACTATTTATGAAAACGGACAAGAAAGAGACATTATTTATAAAACTGTACCAATTACTATACATTATTTATAAAACTGAATCCAATAACTAGGCATTATTTACGAAACATGACCAAGAACTAGACACTATTTATGAAAGTGGACAAAAAACTAGGTACTATTTATGAAATTGTACCAATAAATAGTATAGTACCGTTTAGTTTCATAAATAGTGCAGTTTCATAAATAATGTTCAGTTTCATGAACAGTGTACAGGTCCCGCGCGTCAAGTTTATTTTTTTTTATTGTATCCTTTTCATTAAAATTTAAGGTTTTTTTGTCCTTTTTATTAAAATTTAAGGTTTTTCATTAAAATTTAATTCTTTTTCATTAAATAAAGTTATAGCATGGTTTTTTGTTAAAACAAACTTAGCTAAAGCCATTTTCATAAAAGTTTCCTATTATTAATACTCAAATATAAATCAATAAATAATCATCAACAACTAAAATACAATGAGAATGAAGAAAATGAAGGTAATAGTCAACTGCTCCTATGATCGTATACGTGGGGGCACTAGTGTTTTTCCACGCTGAGTTGTAAAATCTCAGCATCAAAATAAAAAGGTTTTGTAGTTGAATATTTTACATTGTTTTAGAATAACAAAAATGTTTATTGTTAAAGAAAAGGGTAAGATTTGAAGCTGTTACATTTGTTTACGTGCAATGAGAGTTGCAAACCAAAGATACATTTGTAAAAACTCGACACTCTATCTATGAAGATTGATGTTAGGCTATATGCATAATATAACATTTCATACTTGACATTCATATGTCGAAAAATGAGAAAAGTTTTCCATCAAATATTTAAATTAAAGAGGTGAATCCATGCAAAGATCATGAGCATTTATACAAAATTATTACATAAATTGTTTGAACATTCATTCATCATATATATGCGCAGGACATATTATGATGAGCATAGGGAATTTGGAGACATATAAGGAGGTGCGTTTTTTGAAGGACTATGAGATACATGTGGAAAAATGGAGCGAGTAGAGTTGAAGCTCCAACAAGGAAGTAGTGTTGGCACATCTGTAAAACCAAGTTGAGTTGTATCCCATGTTCCAAACGACACTCGTTAACCTCGATAATTGCGCAGTCCATGACGATGGCATCTTTGGTGAGTCATTTTGCTCATCAAATAAATCATACACAACCCACGGATTTAGGCGTCTATTGTATAATATTGTCCATTTTACATCCCCTAAATTCAAGGGTTGTGTATAGGGGTGGACACTCTCTTGGGTTGGGTTATAAATTTTAATAATTTACATTCTAATAAAATTCCGATTACTCGTTTAATAGGTGGGTTGAGTTCGATTGAAGTATTAATAATCCGATTGAAATCATTTCATCTAAATATTAACAATTCTCAAACATACATGTGTATTATAGAGAATCTAATAGTTATAAAACACACGTGTTTAGTTATATTTTATTAATTCAATGATGAAATTTAAATATTAGTTACTAAGGAGTGATCTACAATGTGGTACACATGATTTAAGTCCAATATGACATACATTTTAGATTATTTGTCATTCATGTTCTCTTTAGGAATAAGAAATTAAGTAAATAAACACTACCTGTGAAACCGCCTAACCCAACCCACTTTAGAATGGTTTGGGTAGGGTGGTTTACCCAATTTCTTGAGTGAAAATGGATAGTGTCAACCTAAACCTATTGGGTTGACCCACGGATTGAAATGCAACCTGACCAATCCACCCAAAGCTCACCTCTAGTTGTGTATGAATTCATTTTGGATCTATTTTTCACTCACTATAGCTTGAAATTACCCATTTTACCTCTTATTAAACTTTTGGGCTCGATGTACATGGAATAACATTTGGACTGATAGTTTTTCATCATGAGTTGGTTATTCTTTTTCAGCTACGTACTAATAGACAAATATCAAATTCGAATTTTTTTGAAAGTTCTATGCTTGATATTGCCGTTGCAAGTGGAGAAGGTATTTTCCCAAAAAATCCCTATCAGTTAACACCTCATTGCAAATTTGAGTACGAATTGGATTCGACGGACTTTAGAATTGTACTCTTCTACAAACTTAAAGTCCCGAAATTGAAGAATAAGTCAATCGTGCCTCGCCTGCGATAGTTGTATAAACACTTGGTGGGCAAAAAATCGGTCAGGCCTTTCCAGGGAGCATAAGGGTCCTCTTCCGCAAGGTACTCCATCTGTAGGCATCATGTATATGTTTCCTAATATAGATCATACCGAGTGCTTTGTCAAAATCGTTGGATGCAGTATCAACATCGATCATAGCTCTTAGGTTCATGGCAGTTAGGTGGAGCTTCACGCTTGTACCCAGTTAAAGTAGTTTGAACCGAATACCTTCAAAACGGTAAAGTCAAGTTTGTTTAAATTTGACATTCTGGTATGCATGGAATCAATGTTACGGGTATAGGTCCTCCAAAGTAATAGATGTTGACATGGATGGTCTAACAAATCTAATTAATCATGGAGATTAAGTGACCTCATTACATGAGTGGTGCGCATTATGGAGATAAAATCTCTAAGGCATGCTATAGAACTCCATGTTTGAGTTTTAGGATGAACCTCTCTGGTTCATAAGAGCAATTCCACCGGAGTGGAATTTGCCCAGGACCCAGGAGAAAAACAGGGCCAGCACCCTGTCAACCAAGTCCACCCCTCAATTTGACTGGTACCCAGCCCGAGCTGGGCAAGAGCCCAGCCCAAAACAGACTGAGCAAGAAGCTGGGCAGTTTGCCTGGCGCGTGCGCTTCACGCAGGCGCTGCCGCGAGTAGCCGACAGGGCTGTCAGCCCACTTGTGCTCCGGATCCCATCAGCGACGTGGCATTCTTATATCCGTTGGATTTCCAACGGCTAGTTTTTCTAGACCGTTGGATTTCCAACGGTAAAAAAAATTTAAATTTTACTTTTAAAATATTCCGTCCGATCACAGATCAACGGTCCACGTTAATTAACTAATTAAAATTTATTAAAACATACAGAAAAAATATTAAAAAATACATAAAATTTTAAAAAAATTTTATTTATTTTTTCTATAAATACCTAACTCTCATCTTCCACCTTACACCACATTTCAATATTTTCTACACTTTCTACCAAAGCTTTTATATACTTTTTGTGTGAAAAAAAAATACCAAAAAACTTGTGGTTGAAGAATAAAGTGTATTTGATGAGTTTATGTAATTTCATTTTAGTGTGTTTTTTTTTTTAGTTTATTTGATGAGTATGTAATTTTATTTTAGTGTGTATTTTTTTTTAAGTTTATTTGAAATTTTATCTGAAATTGGTTAAAAATCTTATCCGAAATAAACTTAAAAAAAAAAACACACCAAATAAATGCGCTGGGTACCAGCGCATTTTTTTAGGGGTGGAGATGCCTTGGCCTATTACTATTCACTCCAGTCTATTACTGTTCATTTGAGTGGATAAATGCGCTGGGTGCTGGCGCAAAGTCCTTAGGGGTGGAATTGCTCTAATGTATTTCACAATACAAGACTTTCATATATATATATATACACACACACACACACACACACACACATATATATATATGTCAATTTAAAAAAAACATAAACAATTTAGGGAATGTTATTGGCACTCAAAAATTTTATTTTGCTCTCCTCACAAGTATATTTTTCAAGTCCTTAGAGTACCAATAACAATTTCCACAATTTATCGCATCACATATAAACCCAATTAATTATGTTCATGTGAGGGGAGGCTGAGCAGCTCACAATAGACCTCATCGAGGCCTGGGTAAAAATCAGCCCGAGAAAAAGTAAAAAAAAAACAGGCTGTCCCCTTCCCTACGCCGGGGGGGGGGGGGATCGAGGCCTGGGTAAAAATCAGCCCGAGAAAAAGTAAAAAAAAACAGGCTGTCCCCTTCCCTACGCCGGGGGGGGGGGGGGGTTGACAACAGCCCATTGAGACAACAAGGAACATTGGGTCTGGTCTGGGTGTTTTCTGGTCAGGTCACATTTGGTTTAGTTTCTTGCTATCATAAAAAAACCAAACAAAATTTATTATTCAACTTGATTCGGTTCGATTTTCTTTGATTTTTTTTTGTTTAGTTCATTCTCTAATTTTTTAAATAAAACATGAAAATTGATTTTTAGAAAAAATAATAAAGTAAATAAAATCTAAAATTGGAGATGACTTGTAGCTGCAATTCCAAGTGCAAACGAGGAGCAGTAGCAAGAAAGAATTCAACACCAAAAGCAAAGAAAAAGACAATACCCCAAATTCTCTGCACATTGAAGTTTAAAACTCAAAAGAAGAAAAAGGGACCTGCTCATCCACAGACTAGGAAGAGGAAAGGAGAGATGAATTTTATAACCACATCCCCATTTTGAATTGGGTACGCAGAGAGCTGGAGAGAAAAGGAAGAGGGCCAAGAGTATATTTTTAACATGTTTGGGTTTGAAGTTGGGCTTATTATGTAGGTTTGTGTTGAAATTAGACTAGTACTTGGAATTGGACTTGGAAAATGAACACCCAACTTAAGTTAAATAAAAAAAATTAATTTATAACTCATTCAATTTCAGTTTGGTTTAGTGTTCAAACTTTTAAAACCGAAACCGAATCAATAGCTTTCGGTTTGATTCGATTTCATTAATTTTGGTTCTATTTTTTTTATATTTCAGTTCCGTCAACGATTCGGTTTTGTTTTTTTTGGTTTTTCACTTTTTCGAGCCCAACCCTACATGCACCCGGATCCTCCAAATCGGGACACCGATTAACCATGCATGAATCAGAAGGTGAAGAAAGCAGTTATATGGTCATCACGTGATGTATCAAGCACACCATTACCAAATTCTCTCAACCCTCTCGTCCAAAACTTGTACAAAATAAAACCACGAAGAAAGCAATTAATTATGTTCACTTTGCGGGCAGCAGTGACATGGATTGTGAACGATTTCCCCGCATATGCAACGATTTCCAGGTGGAGCATTAGGGGTTATATGGCATGCCCTGTATGCAAGGAAGACGTAACATCTAGTTGGCACGTTTGAAAAGTTTGTTACCTTGGTTATCGGAGATGGTTGCCATGGGACCACAAGTGGTGAGAGAAGGATAAAGAGTTCGACGGGGAAAAAGAGCATCACCTCAGACCTAGAGATTAGTCCGGTGATCAGATTTTGGAACAGCTTAACTGTTTTGATTTTGCTCTGTTCGGGATAAATGTCAGTAGGACCAGACTTTCTACACATATGAACTGGATGCACAAGTTTATGTTTTTTGAGCTCCCGTATTGGTCAAAACTAAAATTGAGGCACAACCTCAATGTTATGCATGTTGAGAAAAATGTATTTGACACATTGGTCGGCACAATTCTAGATAGCGAAGGCAAGACAAAGGACACGATCAAAGCTCGTCTTGATTTGGAACAAATGGGAATATGACGGGGTTTATGGATGGATAGGGACAATGACAAATCCATAAGGGATCTTGCATGTTTTTTTCCATGAAACCGAATGACAAAAAGGAATTTTTAAAGTTTTTATCGTTTGTAAAGTTTCACGATAGGTATGCTTCAAATATCGCGTGTTGCGTGAACGTTGACGGAGGTAAATTAGCTGAACTAAAGAGTCATGACTTCCATGTGGTTCTGCAACGCCTACTTCCTGTTGGTATTTGACATCCCTTGCTAGCCGATGTAGTGAAACCAATCATATTGTTGTCCAGTTTTTTTTTCCGCAATTGACGTCAAGATCGTTGCGAAAGAGGGACGTTAATCAATTGCGCCATGACATTGTGCAAGTTCTATGCAAGTTTGAGATGATATTTCCTCCAGCTTTCTTCACAAGTATGATCCACATGATGGTTCACTTACCGGAGGAGGCATTACTTGCTGGACCAGTTAACTTTCAATGGATGTATCCAATCGAAATGTTTATATTCCTCTTCATTTTTGTTAATCAATATCTTACAATTAGTAAAATTTGTATCGTATCGTTTTATTTTGGCAGGCTTCTCAGAGACTTGAAGAAAAGTGTATGAAACAAATCGAAGCTCGCAGGGTCAATTATACAAGCTTGGGTGGCATATGAGATGCTTACATTTTATGGAATGTATTTAAAAGATGGGGAGACAACTTTCAATCATCCTCCTCGCAATAATTACGGGGGTGTGAGAAAGGAAAAATTTTCAGTTTTTGCCCAAATTGCTCGACCCTTCGAAGATCCGATACAAGGCGAGTCGTTTTCCAAAAAGGACATGGAGGTAGCACATTGGTTTGTACTCAACAATTGTGACAAGACACTGTCATACCTAGACAAGCATGAAGATATGAGGAAGCAGGCACATCCTTCATATTTGTATGCCAAGAAACACAGTGAATTGTTTCCGCAATGGTTTCTTGAATATGTAAGTTTGAAGTGTTTTGTATTGGACATATATATTGTACCAATTATTTTGTTCAAACTAACAAATTTAAGTGTTTGTGTAATATTAGGTGAATCAATTGAAAGCATCAAATTCCCCAACGTACAATGAAGAGTTATATAACTTGGCGTTCAGACCGATTCGCGTTGAATTGTTCTCAGGTTGCCATGTCAACAACGTCAAGTTCTTAGCGGTTGCACGAGATGACAAGTTGTGTACGCAAAATAGCGGTGTTCATGTCCCAGGTGGAGGCAAAATTACAGACATTGAATTCTATGACAAACTAACAATTGTCGTGCAATTGCTTTACAAAGACTAGTGCCAAGTGATCCTATTTAAGTATCGATGGTTTGATACAAACCCAAATAGGCAGGGAAGTGTTAAAAGAGATCATGGATTACTATAAGTGAACACTCCCAAAACTTGGTACAATGACGACCCTTACATTTTAGCAAACATGGCAAAACAAATTGTGTATCTAAATGACCCTAAAGCCGGGGGGAGGGGGTTGGAAAGTTGTTTAGAAGATGGATCATAACACCCTACTGACGACAACATCGACAATGTCGCTGACCAACGTCTAGAATCTTCTATGGAAATTGGTGCGGAAACACACTGAGATATTAATCTTATCCAAGAACCATTTTAGATAGAAGTAGTATATTCAATCGAAATACCAATTCAATCAATCACAATTAACCTCGTTAATCCTCCGCGATACAATGGTCCAGTGTGCACAAATGACAATAGTGACGTACCTATCGATGACAAAGAATGGGACACTAAAAATGATGGTAGCGACGAAAGTGAAAGTTATTATAGTTCGGATGAAGATTAATGCAATTTATTTGTAACTTTTGTTGTAAAACACATTAAATGATTAATGCATTATAAATAGGGCTGGAAAAAATGGTATGAATGATTACTATTTCAATTTATATAAAATTTGAGAATACCAAACCATCCTGAAATACTGAAAATTAGGAATACTTAAATTTTGGTTTGGGATTGATTTTTAAATTCTGGTCCCAAAAAATTTCGGTTTGGGATTCAGGGCCCCATTTTATATGTGAATTACTTTGTAAATAAATTTGTTTTATTAGTATTTTATAATAAATTTTAATCAAAATTCTAAAAAAAAAAACCATATTTTAAACACAATTGCATGATGCACAACAATTTTTAGTCTCGCAAATGTTTTAAAATTACGCGGGTAGATTGAATTTTCAGACACTTGCTTGACAAATACCTAGATTTAGTCGCACAAATATTCTTTGCACGATGAAATCTATGTCTTTGTCGCACAAGTGTCTGAAAATTAAGGCGTTTTTTTATTTTCGTAGAAATTTTAAAAAACATCGCGACGAAGTTTATAACCTTGCGCGACAAAGCCTCCATCGGGCAAGCTTATATTTTTTTTAATCCCGTGTGTCGTCTTCCTCCTCTCACTTCTCTCTTCTTCCTTTTTTTTCCCGTGCGATACCCTTTCTCCTTTCTCTTTCTCTCCCGACACAATTGTAGCCATTTCTCTCACCCTTAGTTCTTTTTCCCCGACATATGTGCTCACTCTCAGACCCTCTCACTACCACTCTCAGTCGCTCACCTCGTCTCTCTGTCCCTTTCTCTAGCCGTCACGTCTTCATCTCGAAGAGGTAATTTCCTCTTAATTTTTTTTTTCAATTTTCTTTATTTACCATGTTAATTAGGGTTTATAGATCAATGTTTTATTCCTAAACCCTAAACCCTTTTATTTATTTATTTATTTTTTCCAAATTGGGGGTTAGAATTAGGGCAGTGGGGTTAGATTTAGGGTTTGTAAATTGGGGGTTACATTTAGGTTCTTAAATTATAGTTTTTAGGGATCTTATTTGGGGTTAGATTTAGGTCTTAAATTAGGGGAACGATTTTGGGCAATAAGGTTAGATTAGGTTTTCTTAAATTGGGGGTTAGATTTAGGGTGCTTCATTGGGGGTTATATTAGGGTTCTTAAATTAGGGGTTTTTTCATTTCAAGTAAAGGGTTAGAATTAGGGCTGTGGAATTTTTTAATTTGAAGAACATAAATAGATTTAGTGTGCTTCCCTGAAGAACTATTTTGCTCATTCCTAGTAAATCTAATCTCCACAATCCATCAATAAAAGAACTGCAGGTGGTAATACTTATTTGTAATATATATATATATATAGGTGAAAATGTAGAATTAATCCCAAATAGCATTACTGCATTTTGGTACAAGTGAACGAAAGTAACAATAACTTATGAAATACTTTTCTTTTTATTTATCTCATCTTAAAATTATTACAGGTATCAATTGATTCAATTATTAGCTTAATTAGGGTTTATCCTTTTAACCCTAGGTATTTGTTCGGACTGAATGAGAGAGCTTCCTTGTATTGCTTATTGACAATACTTATAAAAGCACCGTAGTAATACTTGTAAGTTATGTATGACTTTGCTAAGAAGGTTGTCTTGCAATACCAAATTCATATTCATAGTCAGCAAATAGTCCACATATGTGAAGAAGCACCCCAGTTTACCAAGTTTTTCAAATGATTTAAATATCATTTGGCAAGAATAAATGTCATGAAATTGCATATGTCAGATATCAAAACTGCATGTTACCATGCACTCTCACCTACTTTATATTCACTGCAAGGGATTGTGATACCACCCACTGGATAATCATATCCAAATTCTTCTTCAGCCTGACTTAGCAAGTCTTGGAATGAAGAGTGGTTAAAGTATGAGATCGGAATCACAAACAAATTGGTGCAATGTTGGTTTTATATCCCCACTGCAAAATTGGCATTCCTTTATGCTAGTTTCTTCTTATAAGTTATAATTGCTGAGTCTATATTCTATCTGACATTTATTAGTTTATGTATAATAGATGCAGTTTTAAATTTTGTTTCTGCCAAACTTGAACTGGGTTTAAAATTTCGTTTTAAATTTAAGTAGAAATTATTATGCATGTGTACGATAATATTAATCATTGTAATCTAACAAATTTATTTCTAATTTTGTAGATGTCACAGCTCATTAGAACTCGGAAGGCAATAACTTCTACACCTCGTCCGACGACTACACCTACTACTGCTGCCACTGTTCCGGCAAAGATGGACCATAGGCCGGTGAATCCGGTTGACCCAGTTGGTCATCCAGTCCCACAGGCGCCGACATCTTCGACTTCTTCGGTGGCACTACCTGTTAGGCCCGACGTGCTCATCGGCACCCCCGCACTCCGGAGCATATGTCACCATCAGGATTCACAAATGATGCCTCGGGTCCACATCCAGTTATACTATCCTAATTTACTCCCTCATTCCCATGTTAACTTAGTTTTATTATTTTAGGTTCAGTTTGTTAAGTTATGTCATTTAAGGATTAAAAAGTTATTATATATATATTGTTTATTATTGTCATCGTTTCGAACCCATTATTAAACAGTTGTGATCATTGTGTTAGATATGTATATTGTTTATGTTATTTTCAGGGTTTTGGGAAATGTTTTAATTATAGGGAGGTTATGCCGAAATTTTGGTAGGATTTGTTATTAGTTTTGGGTTAACGTTAATTTTTCATTTCTTTGCAACCAAGAAAAATACCCAGGGACCTTGTCGGCAATTGAAGACGGCGAAGGTCACCCAAGTGACCAACAGTCCTATCACAATCGGATACGATGAGCGACATTGGGCAGCACCAACGACTCTTCTGTGGGTACGTATCGTCGCATTTTTAATGCTTTTCATGTAAAATTTATATATTTATATTTATTAATGTCTTTTATTGCTAATTCTTTCGTAATATTTGTTACATTGTAGACAAACTACAATTTTGATAACATCAACGAGGACATGTTGGCGTACCTCAATCGGCTCTTCTCCGAACGCTACAAGCAGTGGAAGAGTGACCTGCACCAGTATTTCGAGATGTTTGATGATTCGCAGGTCGCTCTAGAGGAGGGTTGCCTGAACGGGTTCGAGGACCGACAAGATAGTTGGGTTTGGCTCTACGGTCATTTTCAAGAACCAGGCTATATGATGTTTTCTTAATTAGGACTTCTTTCATTTTACTTTTTCAAATTTTACTAATTTTATTATAAATTTTTTTATTTTATTTAAATATTACAACTAATACATTTATTTTGAGTATAACAGAAGAAGGCGAAGGTGAACAAGATCAATCAGGAGAAGAAGACTCTTCTCCACCATTCGGGTTTGAGGCCTTTCTCATATAGGATGGAGGTGCGGCGGACGGTATATATTACATCTTTCATTTCCATTTTTAAAATGTCGCTAATAATTTTTATTTATTTTTTGTTTCCGTACTAACATTTTTGTTATCTTTTTATATTTTAGAAGGGTTCAAAATTCCCTGAGATCGACGTCTTTGCTGACATTTATGTTCGGCCTGGGGATGAGTTGACCGAGTCATTTCATGTAAGTAATTTCTTATGCATTAAAGATTTATACTAATTATTTCATATTGTTTGCTATTAATATTCCATGTTTTATTTCATAAGCGGCTATGGTGGAGAAGGGTTAGTCGGTCCTTCAGGAGTCCGCCTTCTAGCTTCCCTCGAACACGCTGATAGGAGCATATTTATGCGCCTTAGTTAGTTAGTTCTTATGCATTTATGTTGTGTTTTCTTAGTTAAATTAGTCTTTTAAGCTATTTTCATGTGTTTTCAGGTTTTAGAGACAAAGTGAGCAAAAGGAAGCAATTTGGAGCATTTTGGAGCAAAATTGGGCTAGAATGGAGTTCATGCATATGTAGCACAAGGGATGGACGAATTTGAAGGATTGATGAAGCTAGGAATGGGTTTTGAAGTTGAAGAATTGAAGATACAAAGTTTCCTAGTTGAAGTAGGAAAGGGCTTAAATGAAGGATTCCTAAATAAAGAAGGATTCCTAATCAATGTAGGAGTCCTAATTGAAGATGGATTCCTAGACGAATGAAGTTTCCTACTCAAGCAAGTATTCCTACATGAAGAAGAAGAATTAAAGCCAAAGAATCAACTCAAGAGAAGGATCTTATCCAAACCTCATCCATAACCTTATCTTAGCTTATCTTATCCAAACAACCTTATCCTATCTTATCTTATCCTAATCCTAAATTATCCACATTCCAGCCACTTAGGAGGGTTTCTAACTAGATTAGGATGCTTAAAATGGGATTTCTAGAAGACCTAATCCTTTCCTACAAAGGTGCCACACCTTATCCCTTGTTTTTTCTAGAAATCAGCCACAAAACAACCTTTCTAGAAGGCCTTATCCCTTGTCCTACAAAAGTGACGCCCCAAACCTTTCTAGAACTTCTAGAAACCTGATTATTCCTTTCCCCCTTGGTTTCTAAAAGCCTTAACCTTTTCCTTCAAGGATTGTGTGTTATTATCCTATACAAATTAGGCTTTTAAATCCTTTTCCTTTGCTACATAGGGGCTGCGAATTTCAGCCTATAAATACCATCCCTTGCTGCACAAATCATTCACCATCCTCTACCATATTTTCACTACACCATTCACCCAAACATACCTTGTGTGCCGTGAGTTTGCAAGGAGAAGAAGGAAGACAACTTGGAGCCGTGCATGCCATTCAAGGAGCTTGGATTGTGGAGCGTTTCTAGGTGTTTTCTATCTTTGTTTTAATGTTTAAATTTATTTATCTTTGTTTATTTGCGAGTATGAGGAACTAAACCCCCCTTGGCTAGGGGGGGATTCGAAACCATGATTATGCTTGCTATATGATTTGATTACTTCTAATTGCGTTTCATAAGTTGTGATTTCAATTTGCTTATCTATGTGAATTAAAACTTATTCTTGTATGTTGATTGAGGGTCGACACTTAGTTTGCATGCATGAATTTGATGCTAGGATATAAGGGAATTTCACCTAATCGTTATGAACTTATATTCACAAGTAGTAAAGGTTGTTGATCACAATCGTGTTAAGTAAATTCTTGGCATAAGTTTCATGCAATCATAGTAACAAGTGCTTCGTCAATGCTTATGGTTTTCATAGAACTTAATGATTCTTGCTTGTATCTCTATTATGCAATCATGTAGGGGACTTGTGGGGAATGCTTTGGGTTGTCGTATGCAATCATCCAATTCAATAACATTAGGAAAATCTGAAGGTTAATTTAAGCGGACCTAATTAACTTGGGGCGTTGGGAATTCATGGTTAATTGAAAAGCAATTAGAGATCGTTTTATATGCAAGTGTGACATGTGTGGAGATGAACCCCTTAGCTAGCCTTCCATCCATCCATTTAAACCAAATTCGTTTTACAATCTGTTCTAATTTACAAAGTTTGTTTTGTTTTTAAATTCGTCCAAAACCAATCCCCCTTTGTTTTAAAGTGTCAAATTAGTTAGTAAGTGTTTTACTTTGTGTTTTTAAGTGTTTTGATTCAAGTTAAAACCCAAATTCGTCCAATTTGGTGCTTAGTGTCCAAAACTGCCCAGATTGTGTTTTTAAGGCAGTTTTGAGTGTTTTGGTGCTGTTTTGAGTCTTTTGGTTTGTTTTGGTGTTTTAAAGTTTAGTTTTGCATTCTTTGAGTCTAGTTTAGTGTTTTAAACTTGTTTTTACATATTTGAGTCAGTTTTCAAGTGATTTTGCAATCCCTCATAATCCCCGGTTTAGAACGATCCCTACTTACATACTTGCTACAATTGATAAAAAGAGGGTTAATTTGAGTGTCAACATAATTTTCACATCAAATTTTGGCGCCGTTGCCAGGGATTAGCAAAGCTGCTAATCCCTTGGATTGTTTTATTTCAATTTGTTTTATTTGTGTCCAGATTTTGACTTTGTTTTTGTTTTGTGTTTTTATGTACTAGTTTATGACTCGGAGCTCTCATCCGGTTTGTGAACACATATTGGACTTTGACGACGATTTTGAACGAGAGTTGAGACGAAAGAGGAAGAATCCAGAACCTAGTGAATCAAGTTCAAATTCGGAAGCCGAAGTTGAGATTGAGGAAGAGGAACCCACGGCACAAGTGGGTGAAGTTGAGACAGTCATGGCACAAGACAATCGTACAATCAAGGAGCTCTCAGCTTCTGGATTGGACAATGCCGCACCTCTATGTATTCAATATCCGGCGGCTGCCCAAGGAAAGACCGAGGAATTCGAGTTAAAGTCAAGTTTGCTACACCATATTCCGAAGTACCATGGGTTGTCCATGGAGGATCCTAACAAGCACTTGAAAGAGTTCGAGGTGGTGTGTTCAAGCATGACTCCAATCAATGTCGACGGGAGTATATTGAAGATGAAGGCCTTTCCCTTTTCTCTCATGGAAAAGGCGAAAGATTGGTTGTATGAATTAGCTCCCGGAACGGTCACATCTTGGGAAAACATGAAAAGAGCTTTCTTGGAGAAGTTTTTCCCAACTTCTCGAGTCATCCTCCTACGAAAAAGGATAAGTGGAATTCAACAAGAAGAAGGTGAGTCTTTTCCTACATATTATGAACGTTTTAAATCTCTTGTTGCTTCTTGTCCACAGCATCAAATGAAGGAGGAGCTTCTTCTACAATACTTCTACGAGGGACTTCTACCAATCGAACGAAAAATGCTAGATGCCTCGGCAGGAGGAGCATTGGTGGACAAGACCCCCACGGCAGCAAAGACGTTGATTGCCAATCGAGCATTGAACGCTCAACAATACGAAGGCGTTGGACAAAGAGGCACCCCACGGCAACACCAAGTGAATGAGGTAAGTGCCATAACCGAACTTCAAAATCAAATGGCTAACCTTACTACGTTGCTTTCTCAAGTTATGGAAGGGCCAAAAGTTCAAAATGTAAGTGCGTGTGGTGTATGTTCCATGCAAGGACATCCTACGGACAAGTGCCCACAATTGATCGAGAACGGAGGGTGGGAGACCCTCAATGCCGTGGGCTTTGGGCAGCAATACCAACAAAGGAATGATTCCTTTTCTAACACCTACAATCCCGGTTGGCGTGATCATCCGAATTTCAAATGGCGGGAACCCCAACAAGGCCAACAACAAAACACATTTCGGCAACAACCCCCGGGTTTCTATCAAACGCCATTCGCACCAAATCAAACTCAAATACAATCTACCCCAACAAATTCAGGTACGTCCTTGGATAATGATACAATTCTTAAATTACTCAACACTTTGTCTCAGGGGCTAGAGAATCAAACCACAGCATTGCAAACCCAAGCTAAAAGGGTGGATCACTTGGAAAAACAAATTGGGCAAATTGCGGAGTTTGTAGGACAGTTTCGAGACCAAGGAAGACTCCCTAGTTCAACCGTTGCAAATCCAAAAGGGGGATTCGAAACCGCCAAAGCAATTACATTAAGGAGTGGCAAACAAGTTGGAACCGAACCCCAAGCATCCAATTCAAGTCAAAAAGAGGATGAAAAGCTACTGTTTGAGGAAGAACCCCAAACCTCAACCACGGCAAGGAAGGAGAAAACAATGCCGCAGCCTCCTATTGCACCTTTGCCGTGTCCTACACCTAAGGTAAGTCATAATTCGACCCAATCAAGTTCTATTCCACTAAACGTGCCCTTTCCTAGCAGGTTGATGCAAGCCAAGAACGACGAGGAGGAAAAAGACATTCTGGAGACGTTTAGGAAGGTGCATGTCAACATCCCACTCCTCGATGCAATAAAGCAAATCCCGAAATATGCTAAGTTCTTGAAGAAGCTTTGCACAACAAGGAATCGGATTCGGGAGAAAGAGGTGGTACACGTAAGTGAGAATGTATCTGCGTTGTTGCAAAGAAAGTTACCACCTAAATGCAAAGATCCAGGTAGTTTCACTATCCCTTGTGTTATTGGTAATACGAGGTTTGATCATGCTATGCTAGATTTAGGTGCATCAATCAATGTCATGCCATATTCTGTCTATGCATCGATGAATCTAGGAGAGCTTAAACATGATGGTGTTATTATTCAGTTAGCCGATCGATCTAATGCATATCCGAAAGGAGTTTTGGAGGATGTTTTGGTGCAGGTAGACCATTTGATTTTTCCTGCAGATTTTTATGTGCTTGACATGGAAGATTCGGTACACTCTCCATCATCACCACTCTTACTTGGACGTCCTTTCATGAAAACAGCTCAAACCAAGATTGACGTGGCCAAGGGAGCAGTAACTATGGCCTTTGGTGGTGATATGATTAACTTTAAGATTTCTGAATCGGTTGAGAATACTAATGATGTTCGTTCTTGTTGTGCTATTAATGTAATTGATAATATAGGGCAGGAATGTTCAACACTAGTCAACAAGAATGTACCACAACCCACCATCGAGGAAGGAATTGGAGTGAACAACAAAGAGTGCATGGCCCCAACCTTGAAATCATCAAATCTGCCCAAGTGCAACCCTTGTGCATTTGTCCATAGTGCTACCACTTCTTTGCCGTACAAAGGTAAGCCACCTATTCCAATTTCGATTCCCATTTCAACTAATAGGTTGTTACCTTGTATGGTGCAGGTACCAAATCGAAGACAACGTGGTGGGAGAGTTCGTGTTGATTTAGAGAAGCAAAACATGACAATAAGAAAGGATCATTATCCCATCCCATTCAAGGACCCAAAGAATGAAGTATTTCGTAGGTCAGGTTGTGGAAACACCCCTCCATGCTGTGGGGTTCCATAAACCTTCAATGGAGCATCGTCCGGCTGGAAGACGTTAAAGCAAGCGCTTCTTGGGAGGCAACCCATGCAACTAAAGAGGACCTAGGAAGCTCCGGCATCATAATCAGATTTGCGTTTCTAAACCCTACTCTTTATTGCTTTTACTTTGCCATATTTGTCATGTTTGCTAGTTGTGATATTTGCTTGTTCTTGTGTGAGTCTATGTTTGAAACATTGAGGACAATGTTTGGTTTAAGTGTGGGGGGGGTAAACAAAGTGTTTTTGTGTCAAATTCGTAGGATTTTACCACCTAACATTTCAAAGGTTGTTTTTCATTGTTTTTAAGTGTTTTTAGAAAGTTTTGATGTGTTTTGATGTGGCTTTACCAAAAAATCCGAAAATTCAAGAAAAAAAATAGAAAAAGTTTTGAAAAAACCCAAAAAGAGTCGGTTTAAAGTTGTTTTTGTGTGTTTGTTTGTGTCTTAGGGTACCTTCCAACACAATGATGAGGATTCGGTTTGTAATTGCATGATTGTTAAAGAGAGTTATAAACATGGATGAAAGTTTGATTTACTCTTTGGTTTATGCTTGGTTGTGGTTATAACTTATGACTTCACATGTAATCATAAAGAAAAAAATCAGTTTTTGTAACATGCTTGAAGGAAGGAACTCAAACAAACGCTACAACCTTGTGAGACTTGAGCCTAAATGTTTATTTGGAGAGTTAAAATATGTGCATTCTTGTTTTCTAAAGTCGTTGCATGATCTCATTATTCTTTGCTTGGTTACTACTTAGAAGGCGTTTCATCATTTAGTTCCAAACACTAGAACTCATGCCAATGTCATTCAAAACATGTTATTGAATTGCATAACACATATTCAAGATGAAGTTGTTTAGTAGTACCACCATAGCCAAAAAGCCTTCATTCCATGCATTTGTTTTTGTAGGTTTAACCCCGTTGAGCCTTGTTTAGCCTATGTTGTTTGTTAACCCACATTATCCTTACCTAGCCTAGATTAGGACCATCCATACCTTTGTTCTTGAAGCATAGTAATAAATGACTCAAAATGAATTCCTTTTGGTCATTATTGACAGAAAATAAGTGTGGGGGAAGTGAGTTTTGTTGTGGGTGTGCCAAAGTCTTGAATGAGGCATGAAAAAGAAAAAAAAAATGAAATTCGTGGAAAAAGAAAAAGAAAAAGAAAAAATGTGAAAAGTATGAAAAAAGAGTTGAAAAGATGTGAAAAAGAGTTCTAAAAGTGTTGATTGTTGAAGAAAGGGTCCAAAAAGTTGCATTTGACCCTAAATATGCATGCGTATTCCCCTTTGTGTTTAAAGTTGTTTTCTGCACTCTAAAGTGAATTCTAAGTGTCAATTTCATTGCTTTGCTTACTATTGTTTTAAGAACGTTTGTTTATCCTTTACCCTTCTTTGTTAGCCAATACCCCAAGCCCCGTTACAACCCTTTACTTTAATCTTGAGTGTTATGTGTTTCAATTTGTGGAGTTTAACATTGGTATGAGCATATGGTGTCGCTGGTTCTCGCATCTAAGTAGTAGCATTCCATTCATGAGATCATATTTAAACATGTTGTTAACTCCGGAAAGTGCTTCCTTTGTCATACATATATGTGAGCATTCGTTTTCATATTTACATCAATCTTCTCACATATAACTAGTATAGGGTGTGTAGTCAGAAATTCTGTGTGAAAATTGAGTGCATATCTAGTAAGGAATTGAGCAAATTCTCTAAGGCATGTTACTACATTCAAAACATCGTTTTAATTGGTTATTTGTGAACTAATAAGTAGTGACTATGATTAAGTATGTGCTTAAGCGTAAAGATGGCTAAAATCTGTGGGAATGATGATTTTTAACATGTCATGTGCATTGGAAATCCCTGAGGCGATTGTTGGAAGGTTTAGGTTGTGTTTTACTCGTTTTGTTTCGTTTATTTACTTTGTTTCGTTTTGTTTTGCTCGAGGACTAGCAAAAGCTAAGTGTGGGGGAATTTGATAGGAGCATATTTATGCGCCTTAGTTAGTTAGTTCTTATGCATTTATGTTGTGTTTTCTTAGTTAAATTAGTCTTTTAAGCTATTTTCATGTGTTTTCAGGTTTTAGAGACAAAGTGAGCAAAAGGAAGCAATTTGGAGCATTTTGGAGCAAAATTGGGCTAGAATGGAGTTCATGCATATGTAGCACAAGGGATGGACGAATTTGAAGGATTGATGAAGCTAGGAATGGGTTTTGAAGTTGAAGAATTGAAGATACAAAGTTTCCTAGTTGAAGTAGGAAAGGGCTTAAATGAAGGATTCCTAAATAAAGAAGGATTCCTAATCAATGTAGGAGTCCTAATTGAAGATGGATTCCTAGACGAATGAAGTTTCCTACTCAAGCAAGTATTCCTACATGAAGAAGAAGAATTAAAGCCAAAGAATCAACTCAAGAGAAGGATCTTATCCAAAACCTCATCCATAACCTTATCTTAGCTTATCTTATCCAAACAAACCTTATCCTATCTTATCTTATCCTAATCCTAAATTATCCACATTCCAGCCACTTAGGAGGGTTTCTAACTAGATTAGGATGCTTAAAATGGGATTTCTAGAAGACCTAATCCTTTCCTACAAAGGTGCCACACCTTATCCCTTGTTTTTTCTAGAAATCAGCCACAAAACAACCTTTCTAGAAGGCCTTATCCCTTGTCCTACAAAAGTGACGCCCCAAACCTTTCTAGAACTTCTAGAAACCTGATTATTCCTTTCCCCCTTGGTTTCTAAAAGCCTTAACCTTTTCCTTCAAGGATTGTGTGTTATTATCCTATACAAATTAGGCTTTTAAATCCTTTTCCTTTGCTACATAGGGGCTGCGAATTTCAGCCTATAAATACCATCCCTTGCTGCACAAATCATTCACCATCCTCTACCATATTTTCACTACACCATTCACCCAAACATACCTTGTGTGCCGTGAGTTTGCAAGGAGAAGAAGGAAGACAACTTGGAGCCGTGCATGCCATTCAAGGAGCTTGGATTGTGGAGCGTTTCTAGGTGTTTTCTATCTTTGTTTTAATGTTTAAATTTATTTATCTTTGTTTATTTGCGAGTATGAGGAACTAAACCCCCCTTGGCTAGGGGGGGATTCGAAACCATGATTATGCTTGCTATATGATTTGATTACTTCTAATTGCGTTTCATAAGTTGTGATTTCAATTTGCTTATCTATGTGAATTAAAACTTATTCTTGTATGTTGATTGAGGGTCGACACTTAGTTTGCATGCATGAATTTGATGCTAGGATATAAGGGAATTTCACCTAATCGTTATGAACTTATATTCACAAGTAGTAAAGGTTGTTGATCACAATCGTGTTAAGTAAATTCTTGGCATAAGTTTCATGCAATCATAGTAACAAGTGCTTCGTCAATGCTTATGGTTTTCATAGAACTTAATGATTCTTGCTTGTATCTCTATTATGCAATCATGTAGGGGACTTGTGGGGAATGCTTTGGGTTGTCGTATGCAATCATCCAATTCAATAACATTAGGAAAATCTGAAGGTTAATTTAAGCGGACCTAATTAACTTGGGGCGTTGGGAATTCATGGTTAATTGAAAAGCAATTAGAGATCGTTTTATATGCAAGTGTGACATGTGTGGAGATGAACCCCTTAGCTAGCCTTCCATCCATCCATTTAAACCAAATTCGTTTTACAATCTGTTCTAATTTACAAAGTTTGTTTTGTTTTTAAATTCGTCCAAAACCAATCCCCCTTTGTTTTAAAGTGTCAAATTAGTTAGTAAGTGTTTTACTTTGTGTTTTTAAGTGTTTTGATTCAAGTTAAAACCCAAATTCGTCCAATTTGGTGCTTAGTGTCCAAAACTGCCCAGATTGTGTTTTTAAGGCAGTTTTGAGTGTTTTGGTGCTGTTTTGAGTCTTTTGGTTTGTTTTGGTGTTTTAAAGTTTAGTTTTGCATTCTTTGAGTCTAGTTTAGTGTTTTAAACTTGTTTTTACATATTTGAGTCAGTTTTCAAGTGATTTTGCAATCCCTCATAATCCCCGGTTTAGAACGATCCCTACTTACATACTTGCTACAATTGATAAAAAGAGGGTTAATTTGAGTGTCAACATAATTTTCACATCAAATTTTGGCGCCGTTGCCAGGGATTAGCAAAGCTGCTAATCCCTTGGATTGTTTTATTTCAATTTGTTTTATTTGTGTCCAGATTTTGACTTTGTTTTTGTTTTGTGTTTTTATGTACTAGTTTATGACTCGGAGCTCTCATCCGGTTTGTGAACACATATTGGACTTTGACGACGATTTTGAACGAGAGTTGAGACGAAAGAGGAAGAATCCAGAACCTAGTGAATCAAGTTCAAATTCGGAAGCCGAAGTTGAGATTGAGGAAGAGGAACCCACGGCACAAGTGGGTGAAGTTGAGACAGTCATGGCACAAGACAATCGTACAATCAAGGAGCTCTCAGCTTCTGGATTGGACAATGCCGCACCTCTATGTATTCAATATCCGGCGGCTGCCCAAGGAAAGACCGAGGAATTCGAGTTAAAGTCAAGTTTGCTACACCATATTCCGAAGTACCATGGGTTGTCCATGGAGGATCCTAACAAGCACTTGAAAGAGTTCGAGGTGGTGTGTTCAAGCATGACTCCAATCAATGTCGACGGGAGTATATTGAAGATGAAGGCCTTTCCCTTTTCTCTCATGGAAAAGGCGAAAGATTGGTTGTATGAATTAGCTCCCGGAACGGTCACATCTTGGGAAAACATGAAAAGAGCTTTCTTGGAGAAGTTTTTCCCAACTTCTCGAGTCATCCTCCTACGAAAAAGGATAAGTGGAATTCAACAAGAAGAAGGTGAGTCTTTTCCTACATATTATGAACGTTTTAAATCTCTTGTTGCTTCTTGTCCACAGCATCAAATGAAGGAGGAGCTTCTTCTACAATACTTCTACGAGGGACTTCTACCAATCGAACGAAAAATGCTAGATGCCTCGGCAGGAGGAGCATTGGTGGACAAGACCCCCACGGCAGCAAAGACGTTGATTGCCAATCGAGCATTGAACGCTCAACAATACGAAGGCGTTGGACAAAGAGGCACCCCACGGCAACACCAAGTGAATGAGGTAAGTGCCATAACCGAACTTCAAAATCAAATGGCTAACCTTACTACGTTGCTTTCTCAAGTTATGGAAGGGCCAAAAGTTCAAAATGTAAGTGCGTGTGGTGTATGTTCCATGCAAGGACATCCTACGGACAAGTGCCCACAATTGATCGAGAACGGAGGGTGGGAGACCCTCAATGCCGTGGGCTTTGGGCAGCAATACCAACAAAGGAATGATTCCTTTTCTAACACCTACAATCCCGGTTGGCGTGATCATCCGAATTTCAAATGGCGGGAACCCCAACAAGGCCAACAACAAAACACATTTCGGCAACAACCCCCGGGTTTCTATCAAACGCCATTCGCACCAAATCAAACTCAAATACAATCTACCCCAACAAATTCAGGTACGTCCTTGGATAATGATACAATTCTTAAATTACTCAACACTTTGTCTCAGGGGCTAGAGAATCAAACCACAGCATTGCAAACCCAAGCTAAAAGGGTGGATCACTTGGAAAAACAAATTGGGCAAATTGCGGAGTTTGTAGGACAGTTTCGAGACCAAGGAAGACTCCCTAGTTCAACCGTTGCAAATCCAAAAGGGGGATTCGAAACCGCCAAAGCAATTACATTAAGGAGTGGCAAACAAGTTGGAACCGAACCCCAAGCATCCAATTCAAGTCAAAAAGAGGATGAAAAGCTACTGTTTGAGGAAGAACCCCAAACCTCAACCACGGCAAGGAAGGAGAAAACAATGCCGCAGCCTCCTATTGCACCTTTGCCGTGTCCTACACCTAAGGTAAGTCATAATTCGACCCAATCAAGTTCTATTCCACTAAACGTGCCCTTTCCTAGCAGGTTGATGCAAGCCAAGAACGACGAGGAGGAAAAAGACATTCTGGAGACGTTTAGGAAGGTGCATGTCAACATCCCACTCCTCGATGCAATAAAGCAAATCCCGAAATATGCTAAGTTCTTGAAGAAGCTTTGCACAACAAGGAATCGGATTCGGGAGAAAGAGGTGGTACACGTAAGTGAGAATGTATCTGCGTTGTTGCAAAGAAAGTTACCACCTAAATGCAAAGATCCAGGTAGTTTCACTATCCCTTGTGTTATTGGTAATACGAGGTTTGATCATGCTATGCTAGATTTAGGTGCATCAATCAATGTCATGCCATATTCTGTCTATGCATCGATGAATCTAGGAGAGCTTAAACATGATGGTGTTATTATTCAGTTAGCCGATCGATCTAATGCATATCCGAAAGGAGTTTTGGAGGATGTTTTGGTGCAGGTAGACCATTTGATTTTTCCTGCAGATTTTTATGTGCTTGACATGGAAGATTCGGTACACTCTCCATCATCACCACTCTTACTTGGACGTCCTTTCATGAAAACAGCTCAAACCAAGATTGACGTGGCCAAGGGAGCAGTAACTATGGCCTTTGGTGGTGATATGATTAACTTTAAGATTTCTGAATCGGTTGAGAATACTAATGATGTTCGTTCTTGTTGTGCTATTAATGTAATTGATAATATAGGGCAGGAATGTTCAACACTAGTCAACAAGAATGTACCACAACCCACCATCGAGGAAGGAATTGGAGTGAACAACAAAGAGTGCATGGCCCCAACCTTGAAATCATCAAATCTGCCCAAGTGCAACCCTTGTGCATTTGTCCATAGTGCTACCACTTCTTTGCCGTACAAAGGTAAGCCACCTATTCCAATTTCGATTCCCATTTCAACTAATAGGTTGTTACCTTGTATGGTGCAGGTACCAAATCGAAGACAACGTGGTGGGAGAGTTCGTGTTGATTTAGAGAAGCAAAACATGACAATAAGAAAGGATCATTATCCCATCCCATTCAAGGACCCAAAGAATGAAGTATTTCGTAGGTCAGGTTGTGGAAACACCCCTCCATGCTGTGGGGTTCCATAAACCTTCAATGGAGCATCGTCCGGCTGGAAGACGTTAAAGCAAGCGCTTCTTGGGAGGCAACCCATGCAACTAAAGAGGACCTAGGAAGCTCCGGCATCATAATCAGATTTGCGTTTCTAAACCCTACTCTTTATTGCTTTTACTTTGCCATATTTGTCATGTTTGCTAGTTGTGATATTTGCTTGTTCTTGTGTGAGTCTATGTTTGAAACATTGAGGACAATGTTTGGTTTAAGTGTGGGGGGGGTAAACAAAGTGTTTTTGTGTCAAATTCGTAGGATTTTACCACCTAACATTTCAAAGGTTGTTTTTCATTGTTTTTAAGTGTTTTTAGAAAGTTTTGATGTGTTTTGATGTGGCTTTACCAAAAAATCCGAAAATTCAAGAAAAAAAATAGAAAAAGTTTTGAAAAAACCCAAAAAGAGTCGGTTTAAAGTTGTTTTTGTGTGTTTGTTTGTGTCTTAGGGTACCTTCCAACACAATGATGAGGATTCGGTTTGTAATTGCATGATTGTTAAAGAGAGTTATAAACATGGATGAAAGTTTGATTTACTCTTTGGTTTATGCTTGGTTGTGGTTATAACTTATGACTTCACATGTAATCATAAAGAAAAAAATCAGTTTTTGTAACATGCTTGAAGGAAGGAACTCAAACAAACGCTACAACCTTGTGAGACTTGAGCCTAAATGTTTATTTGGAGAGTTAAAATATGTGCATTCTTGTTTTCTAAAGTCGTTGCATGATCTCATTATTCTTTGCTTGGTTACTACTTAGAAGGCGTTTCATCATTTAGTTCCAAACACTAGAACTCATGCCAATGTCATTCAAAACATGTTATTGAATTGCATAACACATATTCAAGATGAAGTTGTTTAGTAGTACCACCATAGCCAAAAAGCCTTCATTCCATGCATTTGTTTTTGTAGGTTTAACCCCGTTGAGCCTTGTTTAGCCTATGTTGTTTGTTAACCCACATTATCCTTACCTAGCCTAGATTAGGACCATCCATACCTTTGTTCTTGAAGCATAGTAATAAATGACTCAAAATGAATTCCTTTTGGTCATTATTGACAGAAAATAAGTGTGGGGGAAGTGAGTTTTGTTGTGGGTGTGCCAAAGTCTTGAATGAGGCATGAAAAAGAAAAAAAAAATGAAATTCGTGGAAAAAGAAAAAGAAAAAGAAAAAATGTGAAAAGTATGAAAAAAGAGTTGAAAAGATGTGAAAAAGAGTTCTAAAAGTGTTGATTGTTGAAGAAAGGGTCCAAAAAGTTGCATTTGACCCTAAATATGCATGCGTATTCCCCTTTGTGTTTAAAGTTGTTTTCTGCACTCTAAAGTGAATTCTAAGTGTCAATTTCATTGCTTTGCTTACTATTGTTTTAAGAACGTTTGTTTATCCTTTACCCTTCTTTGTTAGCCAATACCCCAAGCCCCGTTACAACCCTTTACTTTAATCTTGAGTGTTATGTGTTTCAATTTGTGGAGTTTAACATTGGTATGAGCATATGGTGTCGCTGGTTCTCGCATCTAAGTAGTAGCATTCCATTCATGAGATCATATTTAAACATGTTGTTAACTCCGGAAAGTGCTTCCTTTGTCATACATATATGTGAGCATTCGTTTTCATATTTACATCAATCTTCTCACATATAACTAGTATAGGGTGTGTAGTCAGAAATTCTGTGTGAAAATTGAGTGCATATCTAGTAAGGAATTGAGCAAATTCTCTAAGGCATGTTACTACATTCAAAACATCGTTTTAATTGGTTATTTGTGAACTAATAAGTAGTGACTATGATTAAGTATGTGCTTAAGCGTAAAGATGGCTAAAATCTGTGGGAATGATGATTTTTAACATGTCATGTGCATTGGAAATCCCTGAGGCGATTGTTGGAAGGTTTAGGTTGTGTTTTACTCGTTTTGTTTCGTTTATTTACTTTGTTTCGTTTTGTTTTGCTCGAGGACTAGCAAAAGCTAAGTGTGGGGGAATTTGATAGGAGCATATTTATGCGCCTTAGTTAGTTAGTTCTTATGCATTTATGTTGTGTTTTCTTAGTTAAATTAGTCTTTTAAGCTATTTTCATGTGTTTTCAGGTTTTAGAGACAAAGTGAGCAAAAGGAAGCAATTTGGAGCATTTTGGAGCAAAATTGGGCTAGAATGGAGTTCATGCATATGTAGCACAAGGGATGGACGAATTTGAAGGATTGATGAAGCTAGGAATGGGTTTTGAAGTTGAAGAATTGAAGATACAAAGTTTCCTAGTTGAAGTAGGAAAGGGCTTAAATGAAGGATTCCTAAATAAAGAAGGATTCCTAATCAATGTAGGAGTCCTAATTGAAGATGGATTCCTAGACGAATGAAGTTTCCTACTCAAGCAAGTATTCCTACATGAAGAAGAAGAATTAAAGCCAAAGAATCAACTCAAGAGAAGGATCTTATCCAAAACCTCATCCATAACCTTATCTTAGCTTATCTTATCCAAACAAACCTTATCCTATCTTATCTTATCCTAATCCTAAATTATCCACATTCCAGCCACTTAGGAGGGTTTCTAACTAGATTAGGATGCTTAAAATGGGATTTCTAGAAGACCTAATCCTTTCCTACAAAGGTGCCACACCTTATCCCTTGTTTTTTCTAGAAATCAGCCACAAAACAACCTTTCTAGAAGGCCTTATCCCTTGTCCTACAAAAGTGACGCCCCAAACCTTTCTAGAACTTCTAGAAACCTGATTATTCCTTTCCCCCTTGGTTTCTAAAAGCCTTAACCTTTTCCTTCAAGGATTGTGTGTTATTATCCTATACAAATTAGGCTTTTAAATCCTTTTCCTTTGCTACATAGGGGCTGCGAATTTCAGCCTATAAATACCATCCCTTGCTGCACAAATCATTCACCATCCTCTACCATATTTTCACTACACCATTCACCCAAACATACCTTGTGTGCCGTGAGTTTGCAAGGAGAAGAAGGAAGACAACTTGGAGCCGTGCATGCCATTCAAGGAGCTTGGATTGTGGAGCGTTTCTAGGTGTTTTCTATCTTTGTTTTAATGTTTAAATTTATTTATCTTTGTTTATTTGCGAGTATGAGGAACTAAACCCCCCTTGGCTAGGGGGGGATTCGAAACCATGATTATGCTTGCTATATGATTTGATTACTTCTAATTGCGTTTCATAAGTTGTGATTTCAATTTGCTTATCTATGTGAATTAAAACTTATTCTTGTATGTTGATTGAGGGTCGACACTTAGTTTGCATGCATGAATTTGATGCTAGGATATAAGGGAATTTCACCTAATCGTTATGAACTTATATTCACAAGTAGTAAAGGTTGTTGATCACAATCGTGTTAAGTAAATTCTTGGCATAAGTTTCATGCAATCATAGTAACAAGTGCTTCGTCAATGCTTATGGTTTTCATAGAACTTAATGATTCTTGCTTGTATCTCTATTATGCAATCATGTAGGGGACTTGTGGGGAATGCTTTGGGTTGTCGTATGCAATCATCCAATTCAATAACATTAGGAAAATCTGAAGGTTAATTTAAGCGGACCTAATTAACTTGGGGCGTTGGGAATTCATGGTTAATTGAAAAGCAATTAGAGATCGTTTTATATGCAAGTGTGACATGTGTGGAGATGAACCCCTTAGCTAGCCTTCCATCCATCCATTTAAACCAAATTCGTTTTACAATCTGTTCTAATTTACAAAGTTTGTTTTGTTTTTAAATTCGTCCAAAACCAATCCCCCTTTGTTTTAAAGTGTCAAATTAGTTAGTAAGTGTTTTACTTTGTGTTTTTAAGTGTTTTGATTCAAGTTAAAACCCAAATTCGTCCAATTTGGTGCTTAGTGTCCAAAACTGCCCAGATTGTGTTTTTAAGGCAGTTTTGAGTGTTTTGGTGCTGTTTTGAGTCTTTTGGTTTGTTTTGGTGTTTTAAAGTTTAGTTTTGCATTCTTTGAGTCTAGTTTAGTGTTTTAAACTTGTTTTTACATATTTGAGTCAGTTTTCAAGTGATTTTGCAATCCCTCCTAATCCCCGGTTTAGAACGATCCCTACTTACATACTTGCTACAATTGATAAAAAGAGGGTTAATTTGAGTGTCAACATAATTTTCACATCACACGCTAATCGAGTCTGTGGATCCCCTTGAGGATGTGGGGTTTCACATCCTTACAGAGATGTTGGACCAGACTTTCGATCGGAGGCCAGGGACATATTGTCGAGGGATGGGAAATGCCAGGCGGTGGGAGAGTGAAGCCTCTTCATCTTCACAGTCAAAGGGCGAGGTTACAACTTTGACGCAGGAAATCACTGGCCTGAGGAGTGAGCTCACATCGTACAAGACTCAGATGTCATTGATTGTACAAGCCCTCAGTTCCTCCGGGATCTATCTCCCCAATTTTTTTGTACCACCACCGTCATAGCCCTTCCACCTCGAGCATACATAGCAATCAAACCCGTTGACCTCTGACCCTATCCCCAACCCCACCCTTTTCCAGCAGCAAGATTACCAAGCACCTCCGAACAACTTGCCCATAGATTATGTCTCATTTTTTTTTGTAGTTTTTTTTCCAGCTTTCTTTTTAAACTTTGTATTTGTACGTATATTTTTTATTTATATTATAAATAAATTGTTTTTCTATTCATTAATTTGTTTTTTTTGTCAATTGTATGAAATATATTTTTTAATAGTATTCCATTTATTCTATTTATTAAATTATTTTTTTAATTAAAAATTACACTTGCACTACGAAGATATGTCGTCGTGCAAAACCACGCGCATCTGATATGTTTTATCGCTCAAACATTTTCGAGAAATTTCTCATCACAAAGCACACTTGTACCCTCTTATATTGTGCGACAAAAACCTTTGTCCATATACCTTTCTTGCGATGAGCAGTAAAGCGTCGCGCAATCATTTAGCTAGATGACGAATGTGCACTCTTTGTCGCGCAAGGTCTTTCTTCGCGACCTTTGCGCGACAAATTCACGATTTCTACGTTGCCATAGGCTTTGTGCGACCTGGAAATGCTTTGTTCGACAAATACTCCCTCGTCGTGCAAAGTGTTTAATTTTGTAGTGTTTATACAAACTGACATGACCTTATAAGAACAATCCCTACTATTTGTGCATCAGGCTTCTTGGAATCCAACTTGATCGTTTAAGAAAATTTGAAAGGGTACTTGGACGTGTGTATAAATCAGACAGCATGATCAATGTAGATTTTATATATACAACAATTTAATTCATCTTTCTTGTCTCTAAAATGTGGATTATTCTTTTGTTTTGAAATAAAGAGTTTGATGTGGGGTTAATTTATGATTGTGGGGTGTACGTGAATGTGAGGTGTGAGTGTCACATCGTAGTCTCAGCTCCGCTGTAGCATTATATTGTCCATTTTGGGCCCCGACCACTCCTTCACGGTTTTGTTTCTGGGAACTCACACGAGAACTTCCCAGTGGGTCACCCATCTTAGGATTGCTCTCGCCCGCACTCGCTTAACTTTGGAGTTCTGATGGAACTCGAAGCCAATGAGTTCCCAAAATGCCTCGTGCTATATAAAGGTGGGCATGTATATATAAGGCACATCACCCCCTCTCCATTGGTCGATGTGGGGTGTTACAATCCACCCCCCTTAGGGGCCCGACGTCCTCGTCTCGTCAGCACACTCGCACCACACAGCAGAGTGGCTTTGATACCATTCTATAACATCCTAGTCTCGGCTCCTCCGTAGCACGATATTGTTCGCTTTAGGTCCCGACCACGCACTCACGATTTTATTTCTAGGAACTCATACGAGAACTTCCCAGTGGGTCACCCATCCTAGGATTGCTCTCGCCCGAACTCGCTTAACTTCGGAGTTCCGATGGAACCCGAAGCCAATGAGTTCCCAAAAAGCCTCGTGCTATATGGAGGTGGGCATGTACATATAAGGCACATCACTCCCTCTTTGTTGGTCGATGTGGGATGTTACAGTGAGGGTAGTATTGGAAAATACTAGGGTGTGTTATTTTAATTTTAAAAGTAAATGTGAGGTGTATTAAGTATGTGGGTGCAGTCAATAAAGTATGAGGTATTAGTAAAATAACACATCTACTTATAAGTTTTAGTAATCACATTTTTAGTACTACAGTCTGGTGGTATTCATCTTTACTTATAAATTAGATGTCTTAGGTTCAATTCTCGCCAAATGTGAATTGGAGCCTCGTTATTGCTAGCCCATTGTGAGACTAAGCCCACTCTTTGTCCCCTTTAGCGTAGATAATATTGTTTGTTCAAAAAACAAAAAACTATAACTATAACTATATATATAAATATATATATATATATATATATATATATATATATATATATTAGATAATGGATATATATTGCATTAAAAACTAATAAAGGAAGTAAGACATTGCATAACATTCCAAGAAACGATAGCAAAAATTCATTAAAGTACATTATATACATGAATTGAACAATTCACGTTGGGAAATAGAAAAAAAAAATTGTGGGGAAGAAACCTAATGACGCCATACACCACTAGAGAATTTTATCAATGTGTTTTCTTCCCTTATTTTATTAAACTTTAAAGTAACATTGCAATTCAAGGATTACGAAATCCCAACATCATCTCCACCGTTGCCACTTCCGAACAGTTATGGAAACTGCTTTGTACAGCTCCAGCAGCCTTCTCCATTGCTAGCTTCCTTTTTGCCCATTCCAAATACTTAAAGAGATACTCTCGACGGTCCTCTCCATGCTCTGGAACTCTCATGTTAAATTCTCCTCCACCATCAGATGGTGGAACGTTAACTTCTGGCTCCATAGTTTTGATCCGTTTCTGAATCTCTTTCATCTTCTCCTCCGTAAACAAAAGCAAATTGGTTAGCTCTCTATCTTCAAATGTATGAAATGGCTTACCATTTTGAGTGATCTGGTGCATGATATCATTCACCTCCACATCAAAGTTCTCTCTTTGAATCCTGTTGATTCGATCTTTAAGTTTGGTTACCTTCTCCTTGAGGTAAGTTTCCTGGTCCGTCATCTTCGCCAACCGCGCGGGAAATGGTATGCTTTGGTACCTTGCAATTAGTTGTTGGAGTAATGGGGGCTCAGGCCATGTACTAGGCTCACCAGTGGCCGGGTCATAGACAATGGTGAAGCCACCCACATCACATAAGGTGGTTATTTCACGCATTTTTTTAAAAAAGCTTTCTCTACTTCTTTTGGAGGTGGCTTTCCGAGCATTATCGTTCACTATCCAAGCAAGTTTCACTTTGCTCCTGGGCATGATTGATAATGCTCCTCCTATATATTCACCTTTTTCCCACTTCAACTCATATGCTTCATGTTCCACCCACCCAAGGCTATTTATAGCACAAAGGGACAACTAATAGGGTTGTCTAGGGTGTAGGGTTAATTTGGTCATTACCATTTTGATGCAAAAAAAATAATTGATTTAATTTTGAAGTGGTCTTTTCTTAAAAAAAAAGAGAAATTTATTTAATTTTCTGGAAACAACATCAATGAAGGTTAATTCGATCACCGTTTCATATTTTATGTTTAAATGTGTCAGATGAAATAACGACAAACCTCAACGCATAACGATCGTCAAATAATAATGCTTACTGTTATATCAAATAAGCAGACGAGGCAGAGCTAATGTGCTTCTCTTTAGACCCGAACCCCTTCTTTTTAGTTTAGGTTAATTTAAATACAAATATCACTTGCATAAAAAAAAAACATTATACAAAATAATGATTTTGAATTCGAAGGGATGAAATGACCATTTAGTACATATAAATATAGATAAGATTATTTTAAAAAGTAAAAACCACATAGATGGAAATTTCTCTCTCTCTCTACATCTTCTTAAGTAAAGGATTATTTCCTTATAACATATCATCATTATGTTATTGCATTATATTTTAGTTTTTCCTTATAAAATATTACCATTCATGTATTTGTAGGTCAGATATTCATTGTATTTTAGCGTTTCCTTTTATCGTATTACCATTTTAGTCATCACACCCTGGTTCCTTAATATTATTTCCATTCATGCCATATTAGTCAAACATTCGTTGTATTTTATTTTTTTTCTTCTTATTTTAGTTAGGAAGTAAATATTATACACAATTTAAAAAGGAAAATCCCCAACGATGATGAAGTGTAATATAACGTTGTAGAATAATTAGTAATACCGCCCTGATGGTGTATATAATCGTACAAAACATAATTGTGATAGAGATATAAGTGAGCATCTCAGCCCCTCAAAGCTAAGTATTTCCCCATAAATCGTTTTGGACGGCTGAGATTGGCTCTTGCCCCTCAGCTTGCTGACGTCCACCGCAAGAAAGTGGATTTTAGTCACAACATCACAATGTGAAATTTTTTGTAACTACATGTATATTAGTCACTTCTCGTTACTAATGTTATTTCATTTCAATAATGTGTTTGTGACTTAACTTAAATAATTGTAAAAATTATTAATAAAATTAGGATAAATTACATAAAACTACCTCAACTATTGGGTCAGTCACAATTTCATACCCCATCTTTAAAAAAATTCAATGGCATACCTCATCTACGAATTTGTTACAATTTCATACATTCCGTCAATTTGTCTGTCAAATCTCCATTAAGTAGTGACGTGGCTTGAGACGAGACCCACTCTCTATTAAAAAATTAATTAAATATTAAAAACAAAAAAAATAAAATCATTTAATATATTTTTTTGCATGGGGGACCCACCCTTTCTTTCCCGCCCCCGTCTTCTTCAAACCCAAAACCAACCAGATCCCACCCACCCCTTCGACATCCCTTGCCCCTTCCCCAGCTTTGCTGACCACCTTCAGCTGTCACTCGCCCACCTCACCCGCGCCACGCCATCGCTCAACTCCCTCCCTCCCTCCCTCCCTCCCTCCCTCCCTCCACACCACCATCGCTTGACTCCCTCTTTGAGGCGATGACTCCGCCTTCAATAAATTGGGTCAACCGGCCCTCTCTCTGCTCCAGTACTACTTCTACCATCTTCCCCTGCCCTTCCAAACCCTCAAATCCCTCCCCCCCCTCCAGCACCAAGATCCCGAATATACTTTCCAGCCACCCCCTCGTTGCCAAATTTGGGGTCATACCTTTCTTGTTTGAAACCCTTTTCGACTCCTCCCCTTCTCTCTAAGATGACGCGGAGAACGCCACAGCGGTGATTGCACGGTGGGTACACTGCTCAAGTTATCTAGGTGAGGCAGAGATAGGGCGTTGAGGGAGGAGGGGCTGAGAGTGGTGCATGGGATTGCTAATGTGGTGGAGAAAGGCAACATGGGAGGTCGAAGGGGTGGGTGGGATTTGGGTTTGGGGTGGGATGTGAAATCTCATTCCTAGATTTTACTGTTATAATCTACGTATTTGTATTATTGAGATTTTATATTATTTTTCGGCAATTTATATTAATTTATTTGAATTTAGGTTTTAATTAAACTAGTTATGAGGGTTGAAGTTTCGAAATTAATTATTTAAATTCCGTAGACCTTTTGAGGTCATAATTTATATTTTCGAACACGTAGGCGAAAACCGTTCGTGAAATGGAGTTATAACGAAAAAATTAGACACGTTTTAGTTGTTGGGAAATAAACAAATAAATGTTTATAAGCTGCCAAGTGGCAGCAAGGGAGATGGGAGAAAGGAGAGAGTGCGGGAGAGAAAATGAGGGGACATACCAATCAGAAAACAAGGAAAAGAGGGGAAATGAGAGACCCAAAATTGGTCATTTTTCACCCACAAGCCACCATTTTTGATCTGGCAATATCTTCTTCATCTGACTTCCGCTTTGAGTGATTTTGGTGTCCATGGAAAGCTCTTGACGAGTCCTACATCCCTGTAGTGTTAGATTTCCATTTTTCCTTTCCATTTTTCTAGGTCGAAGCCACAAAGTGCCGAGGGTTTTCCGGTAAGTTTTCTCATTTTATGGTGATTCCGACAATGATTACCGTCGATCACCACTACCAATAGACTCCCCTCAACCCCTGGAGCAAGGCCCCAAGCATTGGATGAGGCGTCAGAGTTCGTTTTGGCGATGAATCAAGGAACACCCATTTCTAGGGTTTCAGGCGGGTTTGGATGAAATTGGGACACTTCCCAGTTGAATTGGACTTGGCCACAGGTATGAAAATTCTCCCTTCACTGAGATCTACTTGTTTGTAAAATTTGGTAATTTTTTAAAATAGTTGAATTTTTTGGCTAGTCAGGGCGGCCGACTGTCACCGACAGCAACACGTGGCCAGTGGGCCGATGATGTCTTCCTAAGTTCAATTAGATGCCCTGATTCCATAATTGATATTTGTATGACGTAATTTGATTGTTTGAAGTTAGTTTCATTACGATACATTACTTGATCAAAATATGAATCACCAATCCAACCGTTGGATTGTCACCAAGCCCTAATACGTTATAGAACATAATATTTGAATATAACTGGAACTGACAGATCAAGAATCCGATGTACGGATCTTCCTGAATTAGATTTCTAAGTTAGTAAAATTAATTGTTAACCGCCACCTAATTCTAGCAATTGGCGGAGATCCGACCGTCGGATCGCGATGAGATTTTAGTATAATGTTCTTTGAGCATAATGTGGACCTTAGGAAGTTACGGATCTCGATTGTGATGTGCGGATCTTATGGATTAAATTGCTAGGGTGTGGACCCCACCGTTAACTTTTGGTCAACAGGTTTTGAACCATTTGAATTACTAAAATTAGTATTACTAGAGACTCAGTGAAGCTTTGCGGACTTGTCTTGATGAGTGACTTTAATATATGTGATATGGTGATTACTTGATTCTTTATATTAATATCCTTTGTGGATATGACTTGATTTTATAAATGTGTTTTCTGTTAAAATGTGAGTCTTTTATAATTGGCCATCGATTTATTTTTATTAAATGTGATTTGATTCATGGATTGGTAATATTTGTGAAAAAGTGATTCGAATTGCATATTGAAATGTTTTGTAAATTGAGGACTAGTAGGGGACTATGACCCTGCTTGTTTAATCTGTGATATGGGGTCACTAGTGGTCCTGCTTGGTTAATCCGCGATAGGCGATCCTAATAACCATACATACTTAGGGGTGATCATGCTTGGTTAATCCGTGATAGGTGATCACTGCCTAACAGTTCCGTAGGTGTGACTCTGCTTGGTTAATCTGCGATAGGGGGTCATTACCTACTTAGTTATCTTGGTCCTGCTTAGTTAATCCGCAATAAGGGACCATGGTCCTGCTTGGTTAATCCGCGATAGGGGACTATATTTTCTATGGATCGTGCTTGGTTAATCTGCGATAGGCGATCCTTATATCTTTGGTATGGCTATACATACTTAGGAATGATCATGCTTGGTTAATCCGCGATAGGTGATCACTGCCTAACAAATGAGTATGAGTGACTCTGCTTGGTTAATCCGTAATAGGGGGTCACTGCCTACTTGGTTACTGCAGGGGTGGTTCTGCTTGGTTAATCCGCAATAGGGGGCCACTTTATGTTTGGTTACATATGTAGGTTTCGGCCGAACTGTGTTCCTTTAACCTTAGTTTTTAATGCACATATGAACGGTGGTTTTTGGTAATCTTGGTGGTTTGGATGGGAAAAGTCGTTGGATGTCTGGGTAACTCATTCGGAGTTTTCAGTGACTTGATTATGATTTCATAAAGCATGATTCTATACTCGATGTTTATAGATTGTAATCGATGGTTTGTTTTTATTGAATATCACATACTTGTATTATTGTCACTCACCCGAGCTTCGCAGCTTAAACCGAGTTATGATTTGCCAGTGCACTATTCCCTTGATGTAGGCACTGATTTTACATATGACAGGTCTGGGTAGATTACGAGAAACCGTTTGGTATTTTGGTTACGTTGAGTGATCCGGAATCCGGTGTTGTTGGATTCCGTTGAGTGGTCCGGAATCCTTGCTTTCGCTCATTCCCATAAGATTAGTCTAGAAACCTAGATTCGAGTGAATGAGAATTACCCACAATAGATCTTGTGAATACAAATTAGAATTATCATGTTTATTACTCATAATCCAAGTAGGGAATTATATAGAGTTCCTTGGTTAAATTCGTGAAATGATAAGTTATTGCATTGATTGATTAACGTAAGTAAATGCTAAGATTGTGCATCTTTGATTCATGAATTGATTAGATTAATTGACGGGATTGTGGAATGACGCTGGATATGATTTTTATTAGTATGATTATTTTAGTTGATTGATATGGCTAGAAAATAATATCGTGCTTTGTTGATTCTTTAATATGTTACATGCTATGTATTGTGATTTTATGTGGAGAAACATGATGATTTATGTGATGGATGAAGTGGAAATATTAATGGTCATGTAGGATTGTTATGTAACCCTGAACCTAGTAATTTCAAGCATGCCAAGTTCTATTAATTGATTGATGAGTGCTATGATTTTCCACTTAAAAGTATTGTGATAAAAGTTGAGGATAATGTTTGGATGAACTACGAATGACTTGATCCCTGTGTAGGGTACGTAGGCAGTCTAACGAGGAGGTTAGATGCAGCCATAAAGTGTACGAAAAAAATTACTACATAGTAGGATCGTGAGTTGTGTGGAGGCGGGGTATGTTAGAGATACAGATACTTGGTGACATCACGTGTCGATCCTGGACGTATGTCGGGATTGGGGTGTGACATGGGATCTGGTTGGTTTTGGGTTTGGGGAAGACGGGGGCGAGGAAGAAAGGGTGAGGGGGATAAGGGGTTGGTCCCCCATGCCCAAAAAAAATGATTTTATTTTTTTTAGTTTTTAATATTTTATTAATTTTTTAATAGAGAGTGGGCCCCGTCTCAAGCCACGTCACTATTTAATGGAGAATTGACAGACAAACTGACGGAAGATATGAAATTGTAACAAATTTGTAGATGAGGTATGACATTGAAATTTTTTAAAGATGGGGTATGAAAGTGTAACTGACCCAATAGTTGAGGTAGTTTTATGTAATTTACCCATAAAATTATTATGACAAAATGTTATAACATCTAAGATACAAACACAATAATTTGCTTTTTATGATTAATAACTTTGTTACTAACATTTAATTAGTAAACTAGCATTTGATACTAAATAGTACTTTAGACAAATATATGTGTAACTAAATCTAAAAGAAAAAAAAATTAAATAAGAGGCAGTCTCCTCATTCATCTCTTTCGAGCCATAAGCACTCGCTCTCTCTGACAAACGACTCTCGTTTATCTTCTCCTCTCTTTCTTCACCACCAACATCGAAATTGTATGTTTTGGCTTTGGTTGTAGAGCTTCTAACGAAGCAATAGTCTTAAATTAAAATATTGTTTAAAAATGTTAACATCTATAATTTAATTGCTTAATCTTTGCGTGCATTTGATACAGTTAATTAGCAGTAGTTGGCCATAGCATTCTCAACCTCCTCCCAGGGGTTGAGATACAATTAGTCTCATGCAGATTATTTGTTCATGTCATTCAGGGGATTGAGATTGTTTTCTCTTTGTCCTTGGGATCATCTGTTGCAGCCATTGCTTCGAGTTACCAGAACTTAGAATGCTCGACATGAATGGGGTATGTTTTCAATCCTATGGTTCAATTCCATTGGAGTCTTCATGCTTAAGCTACAATTGTCTGATGGGTGCAATGTTTGAGCACAATGTTTCCCCTTAAAATGTATTTATGTTAAAACTTGTGCCAATTATGTTTGAGCACAGGGCTTCAATATAAGAGAAATGTTGTTTAAGATTTTGAAATTTATGTTCTTCCAGCCATTCTGTTTAGAGTAAGGGGAAAATCCAACCTTTTATGGAATGCCTCGTGTGTTCTAATGAAAGTAGAAATAAATTTGTTTCATGAGCATGGTCGGATACATGCATGGTTGAAAAAATGATAGCTTCTCTATTTCATTCATTCTTTGAGATGTAATGTTTGGCTCTCCAATTTGATTACAGATCTTGTTAGACATTAGACTCTAATCATCCCAACAGCTAATAGGTCACTATAATTAATAAGGATTATTATGGAATGTAAGTAGGATTAGGTTTTAGTTATAAGCTATAACTAGGACTCTAAGTAATAAGATAATATTTCAGTTATTGTTGGAGAATAAGGGCTCCTGATACTATCCTATTTGGATTGAGAGTTGGTAGATTGTTTTCTTGCACAATAAGGAATCCTAATGACATAATTATGGGAAGATTGGGTTAAGTTAGTATAAATACTAAGCATAGGTACATGCACACACCACCGAAATCAAACTCAAAAACCTCCCCATAGGTTTGTGTAATACAATGGTGGTCAGTGTGCAGAAGGCCTTGCTCGTGTTCTAGGTGTTCTCGTGTGCTTGTTGCAGTTCGTAGCTTGTTGTGCTATCGAGGATGGCTTCTCAAGGTTAGTTATTCATATGATGTTTTAATCTCACATGAACATATTAGGTTTAACAGTTGGTATCAGAGACAACGTTTATGTGATTAAAGTCCAGCAAGAACTAACACACATGAAATCATGTTGATTCGAAATCTTGTAAATAAACTATTGATAACTCAAGTTATGATCCTACAAATTTTTCCGCTGCTATATTTCATATCTGCATGCATGTATATACTTATATAAGATGTTTATATAAATGAATAATTTTTGCACCCTTTAAATGTCACAACTTGTTTTTTAAAACTCATTCTGTTATATACACATAGTATCATACACTGAAAATAAGTGCCATGTTCCTTTCTTATACCACGCATGTGATCATATAAACCCTAGATTTCTTCTTATTTTCCTACACAGTTAAAACCCTACTTCACATAACTGGTATAATAATGAATTTTGGCTTGAATAAAACTGAGAAATTGTTCGTTTCAGAACCTTGTTTGATAAGAATGTTATTCATTGAAAGTTTTATTTTCAAAGTATGCTCAAAGTTATTACACAATCAATGTTTTTGAGATGTACTTAGGGTGAATGAGACACAACAAACTCATCTCATTCATTCAAGAATTTCTGAAAATTCAAGGTCTAATTGATCATCGTGTCACTAGTCATAACAATGAGATTATATCCCCACACTACTAGAAAATCTTATTTTGCCGACAAATTCTAAGCTGACAGAGTAAAATTTTATCGGCACAAGAGTCCTCTACCGACTAAAATTTTAATTTGTCGACTAAATATTCAAGCCAAAACCAATTTATAGCATTAATTTTAGCCGAGAAAATTCGAATGTTAACCGACCATCATTTTGTCGGCATAAATGCAATGTCCCGACTAGTTTAATTTTGACGGGTAAATTGTCCTTCCCTGCTATCTTAGAATACTAGACGACGATTTCGGGGCAACAAAAAATATTTCCTCGGCTGAGGGTAAAACTATTAACCAAAAATGAGGCGCGGAATAAAAGCGCGGTTTCAAATTGGAAGCGCGGTTTCAAAATAGAAGCGCGGAGTTAGAAAAAAAGAAAGAAAAGAATTAAGCGCTTTAGTCAAACACGAAGCTGTTGTCTCTCCGTCCCACTCCTTCTCCCTCTCCCTCTCCCTCGTCGCTGCAAATACACAGACCGACCGACTGCCTCATTCCGCTGGAGATCGAAACCGGCGTCAAATTCAAAGCCCTCGAAAAGGTTTTTTTTTTCTTTCCCTTCTAATTGTCATCTTCAATTCTAGTTCTGGTGCATAAACCCATCAGTTGTCTCTGTAATTCTCTTAAGGTTTTCAATTTTCTTTTTCGATTTGTTTTGTCAAAATTGAAATGGAATTTGTGGGCTTGAATTTGTATTAGGTTGCGAGCCTATTGTGTGTTATGTTTATTAGGGTGGATAAAAAATAAAACCATCAAAGCTGCCAAGAACTCGAAGGTCAGTGATCTCTTTAAGTGATTATCTTCCTTCTCCTCTCTAATTCTATGTCTGCCAGTTCAAATTGTAGAATTTAATATAGGGTTTTAAGTTGGAAAATTTAATTTAACCTTTTAAGTTGCAGGGCTTGGTGTATACGACAATTTGGATTATTAATTTTGATTGCTGATCCACTTCCTAATCCCCACATGTTATTTGTGACTCGACCGAACACAGAGGGGCGAATGTTTTGTGGAAGGGATTGAGGAACAGGGCGAAGGTTTTGGAATCTGCACTAGATGATGCTGATAGTAAAGATTCGTGTAATGCCACATCTCAATTCTTTTGTTCCAAGTAATGTTGTAATATATAACTTTTTCAATTGTGGCTTCCTGTTATCTATGATTGGTTGTGATGTTAATGTTAAATTACATTCTTTTTGGTGTTCTAGCTATGTTGATCGTGGTTTCTGGTTTTGATTGTGACCAAAATTTTGTTGTGGTTGAGTCTTAGTTTACTATGTAACACGCAGGATCCGACATTGAAGAATGTTGCAAGGCAAGTGATGTAGAGAAGACGAGAGCTGCAACTGCAGTTAATAACATCTTGTCCGGAGTTAATGGCCATATTAGTTTGTGGGAAGAGATCCAGCTTATCAGGGGTAGGCCTTCTCAGTTCAGCCTTAATTTTATCTCTTACAATCTTACTAATGATTGTACTTTTTGTTTGCTTTGATATGGTTGTGTTGCCTTGCAGAACTGATCTGCACTTACCAGACATGCCTGTAGTTTATGCAAGTGATGCCTTCTTCAAATTGACAGGTAACATGTACAATGTTAGCTATTTGCCAGGATCTCTCTAAACCATTCTAAACTCCATGTTGTTTGCAAATCTTTTGAATAATCCAACATATGTAGTTGTTACACAACTCATATGTAGATGTGGTAACATGTGCAAGTCTATATTAACTTAGTCTTCTCTTCATCGAAATTATAATAATAATACTATTAAATTAGTCTTGTTATTTTTATTCCAGGTGCGCCTGATTGAAGTTAATGTAGTTGCACTTGCTTATGAGGCTGGTGATGGTGAATTTTATCTCAAGTATATCGTATAAATTATCCCTCTGTTATGTTTTCTCATCGGTTCCTAACTTGTGTTACTCTCCCATTCAGCTGATGACAAGAATATATTGTATATTTTGTCCCCCTATTGTGCACAACACACTGAGCAAGGAGCTTTGTACAGTTAAGTTTGATTGTGCTAGGAATATATTGTATGTTTTGCTTTCTCTGCCTTGTGTTTATTCCAAGTACATGGACGAATAGTTTGATTATGTCTATCCTAGACATGAGCAAGGAGCATTGTGTAAGCAATTTTGATTCCCCAATAAGTTACAATTGTCGTCATTAATACAATTTGATCAAGTTGTGAGAAATTTTTTATGTTTGAGGATTTTCTTTGTATTCTTGAGGGCTACTAGTTAATCCCAGAGTTGAATATCTTTTAATTATTATTGCGTAACTTATTGTACCTTCTTTCATTCATTTTTATTTGCATCTTATTAAGGGATTAAAGAGTACCTCTCAAATGGCAGGTGGTCTGAGATGTTGATTGCAAGGTTTGAAATATCTTTTACTATGTGCTTGATTACATGAGTACATGCTTTATCATCCAAGATGCAAGTGAAATTCGGGATTACATGCTTTCTTGTTGACAAATTGGTTAAGTTTTCATTGTTTAGTGTAACTATGGTGTTAATTGCAGCCCATCCCCATTTTCTAACAGATTGTTATGTTAAAGTATCTTCAATTGAATGTATCTTTTTCATGATGTTGTGTGAATCAGTGCAGCTCCATAATGTTATTACTTATAGAAAGATTCCTAGCTACAATTTGATTGTTTCGGTTTTAAGGATGCTCTTTCTTATGTTGTCATACATAATAATTACGATTTTGTATTATTTTTGCAGGATATTATTGCGAAGCTACTGCTAAACCGATAATTGAGGAATGGGAGTAGAATAGGATTATTGTATAATATAATACTTTGTATAACCATTGTACATATACATATTACTAATCAAAGCAGCATTATTAGAAATTATTTTGTGTGTTTTCAAGCTTTTTTTTTTTAATGAATTAAAATTCTTTCCCGACAAAGCTAATTTTGTCGATAGAGTAAGGCAGTGCCGACAAAATATCTTTTCCGACAAACATATCTTGTTGGCAAAACGGTGCATTTTGTAGGCTTAAAAATCCTTTTCCGACAGAATTTTTTGTTGGGGTTTAAGAATGCCGGCAAAATATGTTTTGTCGGGAAAGAACCACTTCATAGCCGACGAAATGTTGAATTTTGTCGGCTAGAGTCTTGCACGACATGCTTTGCGTGACAAAATGGCCGACAAATTTTTTCGTCGTGAAAGAGTCTTTACCGACAAATTCATTTTATCGGTAAAGTCAAAATTTCTAGTAGTGCCAAAACAAAGGAATGACTAATCTTTATTGGTTCGATTACTTATAGCTCTGTGAAAGGATGTGAGTTACATGCGAGCTGTGAAAGTTAATTGCCAAACAATCCGGCTTCATGTTTATTTACATTACTCAAGCATGTAAGTTATATGAGTAACTATTCTTACCACAATTTTATATCACATTTCTTTACCATCTTAGATGGCAGATGAGTTGGACAAGCTACATCATTTAATTTCAATCTTTTTATTAATTAAAACACTTAAATAATCTTAGGTGGAAGAATGAGACTTCTCGTATACTACAATCATCATTTAATTAACAATATTTTTATTAATTATTGATTACTATTTTGAAATTAAATGCTAATTAATTTAGATGATGTGGTTGTCCACATCAGATGCCACCTAAGGTGGTATACAATTGTGGTACAAAAATATGGTAAGAATAACATTATTGAAGTTATATACCTTGCACTGATACTAATTAAAATTAAAACACCAAATAAAGGTTAAGTTGTTTCAGTTATAAAGAATGTTTCTTCTTTGTTTGAAAATTTTCAGTACTTAGCAATGGCGTAGCCACACCAAAGGCTACGGTGGGCTGTAGCCTAGGGAGGATTTGTAGCAATATGTATATATACTTTAGTGTATATTCTATATAATAGACAAAAAAAAATGTGTAAGAAGAATTATTTTTAATGAAACTAGCCCAGTGAGTATTTATCACAACTAAAAATATAAAAATTACTACGAAAATTGTGATGTCATTTTGTTCAAGATTATCTGCTTTGAGATAGTGGGGTTTATATTAGTTTCAACCAATTTTTTTAAGATTGTCTTTACTTTTACTTTCAGTGTTTTACTTTGTGCTAGTTGTGTGCTTGTAATTGAGATATCAAGTTTTCTATCTTCTTCTTGTGTTTAAATCTAAATAAATGTGAAATTTTGTGATTCATTGTAATTTTGTTAGTTTGCAATTGCGAAGCTTATTGAGTTCCTGCCAGACAAATTTTAAGTATACAAATACAGAAGTTAAACTTAAATTTTTGCATACAATACGTATGTAGCGAAAAAAAAAAACATTTTATTTTAGGGTAATTTTTTTAGCTAGCCCACCCATAAAATAGTTTCTGGCTCCGCCCTTGGTACTTAGGTCCTTGAATTCAATTCAAACACTCAATTGAACCAACTATATGAAGTGGAGACAAGACATTGAAATAGCTCTAGGACTTACGGATTTCTATTTAGATCTAAGGGAAAGGGAACCAGTCAAGCATGTTGATGATGCACCTGCTGATAAGAAAAATGAGTATAAGAAGTGGATTAAGGTTAATATGATGGTATTTTTGGTGATGAAGAGGTCAATATCTTACCTAGTTTGGGGAGAATTCACTGATTCTGATAATGCTAAGACATACTTTGATACCATTGAAGTCAAATCCAAGGAATTTGAGAAAACTAAAACTAGAACCCTAATGAATACCCTGATCACCACTAAGTAAATTGGTGGTGATGTGAGAGAGCATATTATCTCCATGGTTGAGGTTACTTAACTTAATGCACTAACATTAAGATAAATGATCATTTCCTAGTTCACCTTGCCTTAAACTCTTTACCTCTTAAGTACTCTCAGTTAAAGAGCACTTACATTGCTCAAAAAGATAAGTGGGATTTGAATGAGTTTATTGCCATCTATGTGCATGAAGAGAAAAGCATTCAACAGGAAAAGAACAAGAACCAAGTTAATATGGTGCATAATGCCAACCCTCAAAATCCTTCCAATGAAAAAGAGAATCTTCCACCAAGAAACAACAATAGGGTGAATGCAAGGGTGAATAAGGGCAACAACCATCTGCGGGTCAATAAAGATGTTGGAATGAAGTGCTTCTTCTATAAGAAGATTAGACATCAGAAGAAGGAAAACATACAACACATGCATATAGTCTCAGTTTGTTTTGAATCAAATTTATTTGAGATATCTCATGATACTTGGTGGCTTGATATTGGTGCCATAATTCATCTAACAAACTCTTTGTAGGGGTACATTAGTAAGAGAGTGCTAAACAAGGATGAGGTGTTAGTGTTTGTTGCCAATAGACCAAGAATAGTTGTCAAGTTCATTGGCGTAGTTATGCTTGAATTAAGTTCTGGTTTTATGTTAGATTTGGTTGATGTTGCTTATGTACCTTCCATGAGAAGGAATTTAGTTTTAGTGAGTAAGCTTGTTAAATCCAAGTTTAAGTTTGATATTAATGAGATTGGGTTTTCAATATTTCAAAATCTTAGTTGATTGTTGATGGATTGTTAATTCGTGACATGTTCAAATTTAGCTGCAAAGTACCTATGAATGTTGTAAATATAGTAGGGCACAAACAAACATTGACAAACGATACCTCATCCAAATTGTGGCACAAGAGATTATGATGCATCTTTAAGGAGAAAACGCAAAGATTAACAATAGATCAAATCCTACCATCGCTTAATTATGGTGATTTCAAAATTTGTAAAATCCTACCATCGCTTAATTATGGTGATTTCGAAATTTGTATCAACTGCATTAAGGGAAAAATGACAAACAAGAAGAACAAAGGCTCAACTAGGAGTTCAAAGTTGTTAGAATTGATTCAGACAGACATATGTGGTCTCTTCCCAAAGTTGTTAGAATTGATTCATATAGACAGACATATGTGGTCCCTTCCTAATCCAAACACACAATGGATACAAGTACTTCATCACTTTTACAAATTACTTTTCTAGGCTTGGGTATGTGTACTTGTTAGCTGAGAAATCTAGTGCATTAGTTTGCTTTCAAAATCTACAAATCTAAATTAGAGAACCAACTAGACTGCAAGATTAAAGTTTTGATGTCTGATAGAGGTGGAGAGTACTATGGAAAGTCCAGTGAATCTAGGAGACAACCTGGTCCCTTTGCATTGTTTCTGTAGAAGCAAGGAATTGTTGCTCAGTACATTAATTCAGGGACTTCTGAGCAAATTGAAGTGAGTGAAAGAAGAAAATAGGACCCTAAAATTGAAATGGTGAAAAGTATGACGAGTAACTCTAAGCTGCCTACATTTTTTTGGGGAGAAGCAATCAAAACTGTAAACTATTTGATCTATAAGGTCCCTAGTAAGTCTGTTCCCAAGACACCATTTGAGTTATGAACCAACATGAAGCTTATTCTTCATCACTTAAGAATTTTGGGCTACAAGGCTGAAGCTAGAGCATATAATCTAATGGAGAAAAAGCTTGACCCTAGAACCATCTCATGTTTCTTTGTGGGGTATCTAGAAAGAACCAAAGGTTATAGATTTTATTGTCCAAACCATACCATGAGGTTCATTGAAACTGGGAGAGCCAAGTTCATTGAAGAGGCAAATGATGACCAAATGGGAAGATAATCTTGACTGGAATGAAGAAATTACAGTGCTGCAAGATGAAAACCTATGTGGCACTATGACATATGAGATTGTTGTGCCAATTCCAATGCAAAATGGTCAAGTACAAGTCAAAGACCAATGCATACTACTCAAGAACAACAAATGGTAAGAGCCTATGTTTGGAGAATATATTTGTGACATAAGAAGAGCATGTTGAGCCTATGTAGGTGAAAACCAGAAAATCCACACGGGCAAGAAAGTTTGCAATCTTAGATGATTTTCTTGTATACTTGCAAGAAGTTGAGTTCAATAATCAAGAGGAATATCTAATGAATTTCAAGGGTGCAATTGAGAGTTCATACCATCAAAATTGGCAAGAAGCCGTGCAGTTAGAATTGAACTGTATGGAGAAGAAATCAAGTGTGAGAGTTAGCTAAGCTCTCTCTCAAGGGTGTAAACCAATTGGATGCAAGTGGGTTTACATGACTAAAAGGGACACAAAGGGTGAAATTGAAAGATATAAAGCTAGGCATGTAGCAAAGGATTACACTCAGCAAAAACAGATAGACAACAATGAAACCTTCTCTCCTGTTTTCACTAAAGATTCCTTTAAAGTACTCATGGCTTTAGTGGCTTAATTTGATTTGTTTCTCCATCAAAATAGACATAAAGCCTGCATTCTTGAATGGAAACCTTGAAGAAGAGATATATGTGAAGCAACCAGAAGGTTTCATTCAAGAAGGGAGAAATAGTTTAGTTTGTAACCTTAACAAGTCCATTTATGGACTAAAGCAGGCCTCGAGACATCGGTACTTGAAGTTTGATAAGGTTGTTTCATCACATGAATTTAAGGAGAGCCCTAGTGATGAATGTGCTTACATTAAAAGGGGTGAGGGGCATTTCATCTTTTTGATCCTTTATGTAGATGATATATTATTGGCATGCAATAATGTATCACCCTTGAATACTCTAAGCATTTTCTGCCACAACATTTTGAAATGAAGGCTATGGGAGAGGCATTTTTTGTTCTTGGCATTCATATCACCAGAAATCGAATTAAAAGGTTGGTTGGCTTATCACAGGAAGCATACATTGAAAAGGTACTTAAGAGGTTCACATGGAAGCTTTAAATGGTTGTGATGTCCTAATGACAAAAAGAGAGAAGCTTAAGCTTATTAGAGATCAGGGTCCTAAAATTGATTTTAAGAAAAAGAAATGGCTGGCAAACCATATGGTTCACTAGTTGGGAGCCTTATGTATGCACAAGCCTATACTATATATGATATAGCATATGATATCAGTGTGCTAGGAAGGTTTTAGTCCAAATTCACTTAAGTTAACTTACATTAGCAAATGGGGCAGTATCATGACAGAGTGTGAAACAAGGTACTGTTGCCACTTCCACTATGCAAGCTGAATTTGTAGCCTATTATGAAGCCATTTCACATGCAATGTGGTTGGGGAATTTTATATGCAGTCTTGAGATCATAGATTCTATATCAAGACCAGTCTAAATTTGGTGTGACAACAAGGTTGCTGTCTTTTTTTCCAAGAAAAATAAAAGGTCTTTTGGAACCAGACACTTGAATACCAAGTATGTTCTAACTAGGAAGAAGGTGAAGTTTGGTGAGATTAAGATTGATTATGTTGATACAGACTCAATGTTGGCTGATCCACTCACTAAGATGTTGCCTAATGCAGCTTTCCATAAACATGCTACTATAACTCTAGACATGTTGGATTAGTGGGAGTAATATTAAGTAGTTTTATTTTGAATATTAGCTATTGTCAAAATTGATTTTAAGTATGCTAGTTACTTACACTTGTTTGAATTGAAGGTTTTAACAAAAGGAATGCTATTTAGTATTCGATTGCAATGTTTTTTTAACATTGATATAGTTCTTGTTTGTTGTAAAAGTTGTTGAAGTATTATAAGCAACTAGTGTGACTTCATTGCACTAATGCAGCAACAAAGGTTTCTAGCTGTTTATGTCATAAGGTTATTTGACATATAAACTGAGATTTTCACATAAGGTTATTTGAGTTGTTTAGCATTAAGTAGTCCGGTATAAGACTGATAAAGTGGACCTTGGAGTGATGGAGTCAATGCCCTTGGCTTGTGATTTTATTGCTCACTTATGTACCAAGTCTGTGATCAATTGTTTCATGTAAATGAAGAGTTATTCATGATTATAAAAGCTCATGGACACTTATTATGTTCATAGTCTCCGATAGTTCTGAGTGAGGAAATTTTGTTTGACAAAAACATGCAGGAATCTTGTTAGCTTAATTGAATCCATTGGCCAATAAAGTGATCTTGCTTATAGATTCGTTAAAATGCTTTCTTGAATTAACTATTTGACCTAGTGGGAGAATGTTGGATATTAAACTCTAATCTAACTACTAATAGGTCATTACAGTTAATAAGGATTATTATGGAATGAAAGTAAGATTAGAGTTTAGTTATATGCTATAACTTGGACTCCAAGTGAAGATAATATTCTGATTGTTCTTGGAGAATAAGGGCTCCTGATACTATCTTATTTGGATTAAGATTCGGTAGATTTTTTTCCTTGTACAATAAGGAATCCTAATGACATCATTATAGGAAGATTCATTAGGATTAAGTTAGTATAAATACTAAGCATAGGTCCCTGCACATACCACCAAAATCAAACTAAAAAAAACTCCCTATAAGTTTGAGTTATATAGTGGTGATGAGTGTGCAGAAGGCCTTGCTCGTATTCTAGGTGTTACTTGTGTTGTTGCATTTCATGGCTTGCTGTGCTATCGAGGATGGCTTCTCAAGGTTAGTTATTCACATGGTGTTTTAATCTCACGTGAATATATTAAGTTTAACAGATCTAGCATCAGTGATAGTGGCATTGGAATTATTTGCATTGTGTTCCCTGATACTCTATCGAGATTACTCGTCCAAAGAAATTGGTGCTTCGAATCTTACATTTTTGTTGAATTTGCATGTATGTCAACAACAGCGCTGCTGCAAGTAATCTCATTCTATGGATATAGTTAGATCCATCCTTGTACATTTCGGTAAACATTTTCTATTCTTGTTTCTTTTAGTTAATATAGTCACTTCAAATCCCTTATATGTTTGATGTGGTCTCTTTCATTTAAAAGGGGATGCAACAGCAACATAGTTGATCCATTTAAATTTAAAGATTGTTGTAGAAGTTGTTCTCCATTGTTCGCATTTAAGGAATGAATTGGAAATGCCTGGATGGTTGTTTGGAAGTCCTTTGTTTTGTTTATTCACAATAATGTATGACCAGCTTAGCATGGCGGATTTCAACTGATTTCAACCTAGCTTCATCGATTTTGAGGTGGCTTTCTCTTGTAAAAACAACTTTCATTTGATTTAATTAGCTTGATGATATTTTTGTCTTTTATTGATGATATTTTTACATATTAGTCATGAAAACCAAGTCTGAGTGATAGAAATGGAGATATTAGTCTTGATATGAAGTCGTTACAAGTAGAGTTTTAGTTATAGTTGCCACGCCCTGATCCCGAGATACGTCCAGAATCGACACGTAATGTCACCGAGTAACTATTCATTTTCATGCCCCACCTCCGAGATATGACCAAAATAAGTCGACGATTCAGCAACGCAGTGATTTTTCCTTATATCATGGATGCATCTAACCTCTATGTTCGTATCATATCCACGTAGATTTGCAGGTATAATGGTACCGAAGAAAGTTGAGGTTTCAACCTTAAATGAATTCTCAATCAGTGTTTAAAATTTCTTCAACCCGGTCTATATTTTCATGGAAATATCCAAAAAATCAGGCGAAAATATGGAAATGGGAGGTGAAGTATAAGTTTAGCCTAAACTTCACCTCGTATCGGAGAAACTCTTAAGTTTAGGCTAAAATCGACAAATATCGTCGATATTTTTTACACATCTGTTGAATGTCTAAGAAACTCTTATATTTCGTCTAAACCAACATTTGACAATCTCTAAGTTTGATTTTAAATTTCATCGAATACAACCGATATCGATATTTGATATATTTGTCGATATTTCCAAAAAAAGTTCATATCGACATTTCCACGGATATAGATATTTTAAACAATGTTCTCAATAGAGATAATATTTCAAACTCTTTATAAGAACATGGAAGATCATATAACTTTTTATAACAACATGCAAGATCATATAATTTTTTAGTGTGAGACAGCACTTCATACTATACCACGCTCTTCACATGTGGGGAGGACACTCAAACCAAAAATGGGAAGTACGTATAGTCATTGAGCTATCACACGTACACCAACTTGCACTAATACTAATTGAAGAAAGTTGAAGTTCCATCATAAAATTAATTGGCAATATAAGAAATAGCTAATTACTTATAAGCACATATGCTCTCTTTTCCTCAACGTGGGATTCACTCTCAACATGTCCTTTCTTATGTGTGGCGAATTTTTTAAATCTAACATGTAGATAACACAAATCGGGTGACGTGGAGCACGTGTGGTTGTTGGGCTTCACATATAGGGTTACCTGCTCGGATAACATAAAAAAAGTTAAGATTCCACCATAAGACCGATTAGCAATATGGATAATAGCCCAATTACTTATTCGCAATTAGGACAATTCTATTGAACATTATAAAGCTCGTCTTGTGGTGAAAAGCTTTTATCAACAACCTATAATGATATTATGATGAGACATTCAGTCATGTTGTTGAGCCGCTTTGTCAACTAGATGTTAAAAATGCATTCTTGCATAGCTATCGTCAGGAGGATGTTTATATGGCCCAGTCTCCAGGTTTTGTGGATCCTGCTCATCCTCATTAAATTGTTGTAGTGTCTTAAACACCCTTCATGCCTAGTTTCAGTAATTTTGTTCCCTTATGCTCCGCATTCGTTTTCGGCTGAGTCAAGCTGATTCTTCTCTTTTTACTTTTCAACATGGCTCCTACTCTATTTACGAACATGACATTTTTATGACTGGCAACTCGTCTGCACTTATCACTCAGTTTAGTGCTCTTCTTGGACAATAGTTGGACATCAAAGTTTTGGGTCAACTGAGTTATTTTTTGGGCTTACAGGCTACTCATGATTATATTGGTCTTCACATCCATCAACTCAAATATGCTTATATCTCCTCCAAAAGTTTGACATGATTTCCTGCAAGCCCGCTTCCACGCCCCTCACTGCCAAGATTACTCTCACGACATAGATGGATCCCTTCTTGCCTTTTCTCTTAGCAACTTACAATACCTTACTCTCACTTGTCTTCACATCTCTTTTGCTATCAAAATTTTTGCTCAGTTTATGAGTTAACAACGCACCACTCTTATGATTGTTACCAAACGGATTATCCGATGTATTAAAGGTGTTATGGATTTTGGCATCACTTTGACTCACATTATGCCTTTGCTAAATTATGTGCTTATTCTGAAGCTGATTATGCGGGTTGTCTGGACACTCATCGGTCCACCACTGATTATGTTATTTATCTTCGCACCAATCTCGTCTTTTGATGCTTTAAAAAGTAGCCGACAGTGTTGCGATCTAGTGCTGAATCTGAATACTGCTCTCTTGTTCAAGCATATGCCAAGAATACATGGATTTGTTTTCTGCTTCAAGAGCATGGGGTTCGGCTGCCTTTTCCTATTTTACTTCATTATGACAATCTCAGTGCCACATTCTTGCCACTAATCCTACTCATCAGGCGTGTACTCACCATATTGAGTTGGATTAACACTTTGTTCGTGAAAAGGTGGCCTTTGGTAGTCAACACGTTTGTTACATCTCTTTTGCTGACCAGTTTGCCGACCTACTTACCAAAATTTGTTAGCCCCGTCATGGTGTTCTTTACTTCAAACTCGTTTGATCTAGATCGCCTAATTTGCTTGGTGTATGTTAGAATAGAATCAATAAATGTTGAATCTTCTCCATAATTAACGGAATGTAATATCCATTAAATTAGTATTGCTACCATACATGGATTATGTATGTAACCTTTGCACATGATTAATTTAAGTCATATTTTTACATCAACAATAAAAGTTGAAATTCCATATGTTACGTTGTGATCAAGTTACACCCCCACTTTTTATGATGGTGTATTCAAATAGAAAAAAACGAACTTGTGGTTGGTGAGGGCCTATTGAGGACAAAACCAGCAACAAATTTCCATTTCAAAATGTTTCTTATTTATTTATTCTTGAAAAAAGAAAAGTAGAACATATTTGATTAAGGTCAAGTCTAGAAAGCCCAGCGCCCAACTCTAATAAAGAACCTTCCTAATTGTTCAAATGCAGGCCCTGAGTTCTTCAACCTCCCCAGTGGGCGTGCATCATACTCTTCCATGATAAATTAACATGTTGGTGTTTCTTGCAAAATACACATATATACTAAAATAATCTGATTTAATATCTTAGTAAAACAACACATCCTTTACTATTCAAATCTATATTATTGTTTTAAGGGAATTTTCTCTGTCAATCTTAATAAGAAATGGTCGAATAAGTTCTTTGTATATGCTCCTTACAATGATTTGTTTATTGCTATGACTTATGAGTAGTATAATACTTGTAAAAAGAAACTCCATTTTTGGCTTTTAACAGTTCACTTATTTAACACGTCGAGATTTCCTTCTTTATACTTTAACTCAGAACATACATATACCTCCTCCTTGGTATCAATTATGAGAAGCAAGTGGAAGTAAAAATCTGATATTTTTATACAAACAATATGGAGAAGGTTGTATCAAGTTCAAAACATCAAGTAAAAAACGAATATCCTTCATCAAGTGAACTACAAATCATATGTAGTTTCTAGCTACGCTTTTTATTTTGTCAAATCTACCTAGCTCCTTAGAGAAGCAAAGTAAGTCCACATCAAGGGGTAGAATTACCCTTTATCAGCCATTCACACGTTCATCATATTATTTCCAAATGACTAGAGCGTGTTCTATACGAGCTTAATTTGTGTGTAGATTTGTATTTTAACAACTTAGAGAAACTGAGACATGGAAACGCATAAAGTCAAAAACTCATTTCCTTCGTAGAAAACCCCCGAAAAAAAGCATTAGATGATTGCGGAAGAAACCAAAATCCAAAAAATGAAAGAAAATAATATGGATTAAGGAAGTAGCACGTCAGAGACAAACAAAACAGACAGCGTTAAATAAAGAGTGTAGAAACTTGGTTAGTCTACAAAGTACGGCACACCTGAAAAGGACCTTAAACAAACCCTAGCTAGCTACCTAGCTTATTTGAGAGAAAGTGAAGTGTTTCAATCACAAAACACTCCCATGCACCCACCTTGACTCATCTTGACCGTTCAAAAACGATTAAGGTCACCACAAAAATGTGAACGGATATTTATTTTTTCTTGATAAGGTTATAAGTATGATTAATCAATTATGATCCTGTGATGAAATGGCTTGGTTGCACATGCACTGATTCATGTATTAGATCGTACTTTTCATACCAATATCATATGTATTACATTATTAATTACATTGTTGATCACATCTCTTAAATTATAGAGTTTCGTTTTATTGATATATACGTCATGTTTATAAAAACAATGTGGCAATAAATATAGTACAAAGAGAAATGCTAGCAACATTCTCATTCTTCTGGGCTCTTTTTTCTTATCTTAAAATGTTGTCTATGATCTGAACTGTATATGTCTAGGTTGTTGATGCACAAAATCAGCGAGGACTTTGGTACAACAGAAAGTGTCAGGTTTGTGACCTTCGCTTGGTTGCTTCGATCACTAGTGAAGATAAGTACATAAATGAATAGGGACATGGAAGCAAACACAAGATGTACGTGGTTCACCCAGATTGGCTACGTCCACGGAGTAAAGGAGTTTTCATTGATTGTGAAGGGTTTACACAAATACATAGGTTCAAGCTCTCCTTTTGTGAGTTCTAGTGAATAGTTTAGTACAAAATGACATTAGAGATTATTGTGGGAGAATGATCCCTATTTATAGAAGAGAGTTTCTAGTTTTGTTCTGACATTGACACGTGTCGTGTTGTGATTGGCTTCTGATGTTGACACGTGTCGCGCTGCGATTGGCTTCTGATGTCGACACGTGTCACATTGTGATTGGCCTCCTGGTTGAAGGGAAGCTCTTCTGGGTCCTTGACGGTATAACGTTGACCGGTGCTCAGTAGTTTCGAGATTGGTTAAGTATGGTACAAACAGTGCTCCCCTAAGTTCCCGAGTGAGGGAAGCTCCTCGGTTGGGGACTTGCAAGATCCAAGCCATTGAGTAATCACGAAACTTCTAAGTACCGAAGTGTGGTATCATTTTCACTTGCCTCATCTGTCTCATACGTAGCTGTGGCATCTTCTCGGGAAGTACTTTTCTTCCATCCAGGGGTGGTATCTTTAACCGATGAAGATGCCCAAGGTAATGTATCAATTTCACTTGAAGCTTACTTGTAGTTTCGGGCTTGGTCAAGTGCGACACAAACCCTATAGTAGGAGTCCCCCAAGTCGTCGAGCTAGAAGATCTGCCGAAAGAGGTGACAGACAAGGTAAGCAATCAGAGCTCCAAGCAATCAGTCCCAGATCAGATATGTGATTTCGAGTTCCGGCTGATTGTTCTCATTCTCCCTATCTTGCAGGCAGCATGAAGGATAAAGGGAAGAAAAATGAGAAGAGATGATATGAGATACTTTTGCTTTTGAAGAAGTAACTTTCCACAGGTTTATTCTTGAACTGGATTTGATTCAGGGTGGTGGACACTTGAACTTGAATTGGGCTTGTGATATCTTCAAGGCCCGTTGGTGGCTTGATCTTTAAGGATTTGATTCAAGAGTGGTGAATCGGCACGTGTAGTTCACGACGCCTTAATGAGTCGACTCAAGAATTTGAGGGTCAAAACAAGTCCATCAAATCTAGAGTATGATCAACCCTGATTATATGGGATACTCTTGCTGTTGACAGAATAGTGAATGTGGTATGGAAAGGTGTCGTGCTGTAGTGATATGTTTCAGCTCACCGGTGAACCTTCTGCTTCAATCTTTTGCATGGCAGAAGTGGTGTGCAACCTTTGCATTTAAATGGTCCTTCAGAACATTCCTTCATAGTGACTCATCCACGCTTGGCAGCTTCAGTGTAAAGAGCCAATATCTGATCAACTGTCATGAGGTATTTGTTGGTGGAATTCATGACCTTGACAGCAGTTGAAGATGAGTACTCGAGAGGAATGCTAAGTAAGCAACCAGGCAAAGGTCTCAGGCAGTCAGTTCCAGATTGGAGGTTTGATTTCAGGTTCCGACTGACTGCTCTCTTTCTCCTTGTCCTGCAGGTGTGAACAAGGACAAAGACAAGGACAGTGAGAAAGCATGATATGGGATACTCTTGCTTTTGACCCTAATGATATGAGATACTCTTGTTCTTGGTGTGGCTTATTTGCTGAGGTATTATCGGGGGGAAATAAAGCTGAGTATTTCGAGAGGTTATGTTGAGGGTGCATTCTCGAATACGAGAAAGGGTTGAGCATTTTTGCAGGTTTTCCTGTTCGTGGAGGAGGGAGGTCGACGTATATAGGGATTTCCCAATAGCAAGTAGTAATGCTATTCCTTTACCCTTCTTGGTCATAGCAATGTAGTGGGAGCTGCCAGCTTCACGTGTTTTAACTTTGTCAGAGCACTTTGAAAAAGTGGTATGTGGTATCTGGAAAGCTGATGTTGCGTGTGAAGATTACAGACAAGCTTTATCTAAGGAAATCTGGTTCTCGAAGTTCTGAGAGCTGTGCCTCTTCGGTTTTCGAATAAGCAATCCCGTCGGGGACTTGGCTCTCGAGATTCGGAAAGCGATGCCGATTCGGCTTTTAAGAAAGTGATTATGTTGGGAGTCTTTTCTCGAATGTGAGTAAAGGTTGGACGTTCTTGCCAGTCTGTCTTGCCACGGAACACGAAGGTCGACACACATAAGGACTTTCCAGTTATCAAGCAGTGGTGCTGTTCCTTTACCCTTGTGGGTAATAGTATGGTAGCTGGAACTTCGAAATTCTCGTGCCTAAACTTTGTCAGAGATCTTTGGCAAAGTTATACGTGATACCTGAGGAATTGATGTTGCGTGTAGAGAGTGGTGATTGAACAATAAGATTCACGTGCTTTCTACTTCATCAGAAATTTTCGACAGATTGCCCGTAATTTCCGCAAAGCTGAGTGTGCATGTGACAGGTGCTGACGAGGTTGAAAAAGCAGGTGCCTCTTCGATTTCTGAGATCGGCCCTTGTGGTCTCTGAGCAGCCCAGCTTTTGAGAAACCAAACGCTTCTTCGATTTCTGAAGCTTTGTCGAGTGCAGATTTTTATAGGGGCTGGCATTAAGTTCCACAGCACACTTGAATCTTCACCAGTAGAAGCTCCATTCTTGCACTTCTGAGATCTTGATTTGTCTAACCTCTTCTCTCTTCAACACCTTTGAAAATGTCTGACCCCTCCGATCGTCATTTTGATTTGAACCTTGTTGAAGAGGCAGCCACGTCTTCCCCAGACAACATATGGCGCCCATCCTTCTTATCCCCTACTGGTCCTCTTACCGTTGGGGATTCCGTGATGAAGAATGATATGACCGCTGTGGTGGTGGCCAGGAACCTTCTCACTCCCAAAGATAACAGACTACTTTCCAAACGGTCTGATGAGTTGGCTGTTAAGGATTCTCTAGCTCTGAGTGTTCAGTGTGCAGGTTCTGTGTCTAATATGGCCCAACGCCTATTTACTCGAACCCGCCAGGTTGAATCATTAGCGGCTGAAGTGATAAGTCTCAAACAGGAGATCAGAGGGCTCAAGCATGAGAATAAACAGTTGAACAGGCTCGCACATGACTATGCTACAAATATGAAGAGGAAGCTCGACCAGCTGCAGGAATCTGATGGTCAGATTTTACTTGATCATCAGAGGTTTATGAGTTTGTTCCAAATGCATTTATTGCCTTCGTCTTCTAGGGATGTACCGCGTAATGAAGCTCCAAATGATCAACCTTCAGTGCCTCATCCTTCTGGGGTTCTGCCTAGCACTGAGGCTCCGAATAATCACCCTCTGGTGCCTCTTCATTCTGGGGCTCTGCCGACTGCTGAGGCTTCCCCTAAGCAACCTTTGTGAAGGCTCCCTCTTGTTTGTTTATTTTGATTCATGTATATGTACATATTTGTAACTTATCGGAGATATCAATAAACAAGATTTGCTTCATTTCAACGTATTGTGTTAAATACACCAAGGCCTTCTTCACTAAGTTCTTTGAATTTTTTCTTTTGTTGAAGCATGTATGTTGAAACTTTGTGAGTGAAGCATGTAGGTTGAGGTAGTGCTCCCTTAATTTCCCGAGTGAGGAAAACTTCTCGTTTGGAGACTTGAAATATCCAAGTCACTGAGTGGTCGTGAGACTTCCGAGTATCAAGGTGCAGTAGCATATGGTAGGAGTCCCCCAAGTCTCTGGTCGAGGAAGTTGACGAATAAGGCATTTCTTTTCTAAGTGGTAGCCCAAAACTCCTTCATATATATTTGTTATGAAAGTTGTTAGGCCCAAAGAAAAGGAGGCCTAGGCAATTTTTATTTTCGATTTTTTTTTCGGTTTTTTTTTTTTTTTTAATTTTCCATTTTTCGAATTTTCAAATTTCCGAATTTTTTAATTTTCGAATTTCCGAAAAAAAAAATTTTAAATAATATATATATTAAAGCTTTGTAGGTGAAGCTTTGGTGTTGAAGCTTTGTAGGTGAAGCTTTGTAGGTGAAGCTTTGAGGTTGAAGCTTTGTTGGGTACCATGAATTGATTTTGCTTCACACTATCTTGATGAAGAGTGTATGAAGCTTTTATATGTTTTGGTGTTGAAATTTTGTATTGTAGGTGAAGCTTTGGGGTTGAAGCTTGATAGGTGAAGCTTTGGTGTTGAAGCTTTATAAGTGAAGCTTTAGGGTTGAAGCTTTGTAGGTGAAGCTTTGGGGTTGAAGCTTGATAGGTGAAGCTTTGGTGTTGAAGCTTTATAGGTGAAGCTTTGGTGTTGAAGCTTTATAGGTGAAGCTTTTGTTGGCACCATAAATTGATTGTGCTTCGCACTATCTTGATGAAGATAGTGCGAAGTTTTTGAGATTGGTAGTTGAATCCCATTGATGAAGCTGATGTGTTCCCTCTTCCTTTTTTTTTTTTTTTTTTTTTTGAAAGGGGGGAACTGAAACATTTGAAATTTGGAACTCCCTAGTGTTAGAGATTTTTCATGTGAGGCTTTCTCATGGTTTGAATTTGAATTTTGAATGTCAATAGTCATGTTGAACTATATATGAGAAGAGTAAGTTTCCATTCTTTACCTTACCTTCATTTGCTCATCTTGTAGTGATTTTTGAAGACAGAGTGCTCTTTACTTGAGATGGATTCTGGCATTGCTTTGTTGTACCATCTTCAGGTTGGTAGTCTTCTCCACTAGATCGGATGTTTTCATTCTTGTTGAATTGTTTGAGTGTTCATGTATTTTGTTAAGAACATAATGAACTGGTTGAGCTTTTCTTCATGCCCTATGAGCTTCCTTATGTTTTGATCCTTCATGTAGTGATAGAGTTTGTTTCTGTTTGTTGTAGATGTCGGAGTCTGGAAGTCTTAGTGATGAGAGCTCCCCCAGCTCTAGCTCTAGGTTTGAGCCTGCAATGTCAAGGTCTTCATGGCCTTTGTTAGAGTCTTGTACGAAAGAAACGTTGGATGATCCTCATAATTGTCAAACCTTAGCCAATATTGGTTCTTCCTCCATGCTAGTGGGTAAGGGGGTTGTTTGTGACGCCATACCCATATTTCGCTCTGAGTTCACAGCGGACCATTTAGAAAATAACTTGTTAGATAGCAAAAAGTAGCTTGAGGCCCTAAGGCGATCATGTAGTATCCCCCGTAGTGTAGGAATACGTTTGGTGCGTTATGAAGAATTGCCTTCTGAGCCGCCCAAGGGTCATGTTATGTTCTATACCTAGGCATTAGTGACCTTGGGGGTGAATTTACCTTTGCATCCGTGGTTGCAACGGATGCTGTCTTTTATTGGTTATGCACCTAGGCAACTCAACCTTGGTTTCTGGGATACCTTGATCGGGTTTTATACTATTTGGATGGAGTGTGGATTAGGTGAGCCTTCCTTCCATCAGTGGCGCTACTGTTATAAGATGCGCCCGGTGAAAACATGTACTGGTTATGCCGAATGTGCATGTCGGAGCGAGAGAGAACGTGTTGTCTTTGGTAAAAGAAAGGCGTACTGCACATGGAAGAAACGTTGGTGATTTCTTTATAATGATTGGGAGCATGCTAAAGGTGTCACGCCTGAGCGACATGTTCCTACTCACTTCCAGACTGTAGGTTGTAATGTATCCATTTTCTCATTATTTGCTATTGTTGTAATTTTCTCTTGCGTCTAAGATTTTTCTTCATGCAGTGACACGAGGCACCATCAAACTCTCCGGACAGGAGCTAGCTAATGTAGAGAAAGTGCTGAAGGTGCCCAAAGAAGATAGACACTTGGGTAAGCTACGACCCTTGTTTCGAAAGTACGGTTTCCAGCCCTTAGTTTCCGAGTGCCAAAGACGAGCGAGTAAGTTGTATCCTTCAGTTGATCCTTGTTCTTCCCTCTTTTTTTTTTCTTTTTTTTTTATAGATATATAATGTGGTATTCTTTACTTTGATTTTCCTTGTTCAGTGGAGAAGGTGGGCAAGAAAGTGGAGACTAGCACCAAGAAAATGAGAGTGCCCATGTGAGTTCCTTCAGAAGACATTCTGTTTCACAAGGAAGCTCGCAAGCACCGAGTGAGACCAATCATTAAAACTAAGTCTCGAGAAGAAGTCCTCAAGGTTGCTGCCTCAAAGAAAGCTGAAGATGGGGCCATTGGATGTGCTACTGCCATAGTTGCCGGGGAAGATAGGCGATTGTTGCCTCCTCTTCCTACTATCAATCTTATCTTTCCTCTAGTTAGGGAGCACATTGGGCAGAAAAGTGATCCTAGTTCTAGCAGCGAGGGTAAAGATAAGGAAGAGGTTGGCAGTGTCCCTTGGAAGGATTTGAAGGTTGCCATGCGGCCAAAAGACTTTGGGTATATCAACAATTGCCTGGCAGGGCGTCGATTCACTTTCGATGAGCTCGGAGAGCCCTTAGCTAAAGATGAATCGGATTGCAACCGGATGTTGAAGCTGTCTTCATTTGTGAGTGTTACTTTGTCATTTCCTTGTTTTCTCCTCTTTATTAGCATTATTTTGGTAGCGATGATCGTCTTGTCATGCAGGTCATGGCTGAGTATCACAACAGACTACGAGAGGCTGAGCGGTGCAAGGTGAAATTGAAAGAGAATAAGCAGCTTGTGAATGATGCCAAGAAGACGAGCAAAGCTTTGGCTGAGGCCATCCAAGTCAAGGATCAACATTTTGAGAGTTTGAAGAGGCAGAATAGTGAGAACTTGAGACTCAAGGTACAGTTTGAGGCGACTAAGAAACAGTTGGAGACAACTATGCTCGAGGTTTCCAAGGTTAAAGGGGAGTTGGATAGTGCCTTGGTTGAGGTTTCTGAGCTGAAGAGTAGTATCCCGACTGAGAATGAAGCTGCTGTGAAGGAGTTCTTGGGCTCCCCGGCCTTTCTCCATGTCCTTAGACCTCGTTGTACCCGGGAAGTTCACTTTGAAAAAAGGAAATTGATGGTTGTCCTTGATCGTTATGATGATGGAAGCGTTCTTCGAAAATACTGTGAAGAAATAGATAAGCATCATCGAAAAGGTGAAACCTTTGACCTTGCAGTTTATTCTAGTAGTGCAGATGAGTCTGGCGATGAGGCTAGTGCTGATGAGCAGAGTCATCAGGGTGATGATGAGTTTGGAAATGCAGAAAATGATGGTAGGACTCATAGTGATATGATCGGGGGTTCAACCTCAGATGAGGATGACTAGAAGTGCTTTCACTTTTTGCATGTACTCTACCTGCACTAGTTTGTTGTTTGTATGGCATGTGCCATGTTATAAGCCTGAGAGTTTTTTTTTTTTTTTTTTTTGCATGTTTATGAGTGTTTGCATTATCAAGCAAGTGTTTGTATTATCAAGCTTCAAGTTTTTGCATTATCAAGCTTCAAGTGTTTGCCCTATCATTAATGAATGTTTGGCTATGTTTGCATAGATCCTTTGTATAGTCTTGTTGACACATACTTAGATTTTATTTTGTATTGAAAACATTTGCGTTAAAGCTTCAACACTTGAGTGTTTCATTGCTCAGAATGTAAAAGAGTTCAGGGCCGAGTTGGCTAAATCACCTCTTTATTGAATTCATACCAAATGGTCTTTATTACATAGGATGCCGAACGGCTGTAACTTAACACTTGTACAATGTGAGTCTATTTGTAATAGTACTTCAAGTGGTCAGCATTTCATGGATGGCCAAGGGTCTTGCCGTCGGAGCTTCTGAGCTTGTAAGAGCCAGGGCGGCTGATGCCGACTACCTCGAACGGTCCGTCCCAGTTAGGACTGAGTGTTCCTTCACTCGGGACCCTATCATAGAGTAATCTTTTCTTCAATACCCAGTCTCCCACTTTGAAAGAGCGAGGTTTGACCCTTGAGTCGTAGTAGTTGGAAATGCGCTGCTTGTAGGCAACATTCCTCAGGTGAGCCTGATTTCTGTGTTCCTCGATTAGATCCAGGTTGAGGGTGAGTTGTTTGTCGTTCTCACTCTGCATGTAGTTCTGGATTCAGTATGTTGCTTGCTCAAGCTCAACCGGGACAACTGCTTCTGTACCAAAAGTAAGTGAGAATGGAGTTTCTCCTGTGGAAGTCCGATATGAAGTGCAGTATGACCAAAGAACTTAGGGTACGAATTCTGGCCAACAACCTTTAGCTTTGTCCAAGCTAGTTTTCAGAGTGCGCTTGATTATTTTGTTAACGGCCTCGACTTGTCCATTAGACTGGGGATGGGCTGGAGAGGCAAAACATAAGTTGATGTTGAACTTAGAGCAGAACATCCTGAACTTCTTGTTGTCGAACTGCCGCCCATTGTCCGTGACTATCGCATTGGGAATGCCGAATCTGCAGATGATGTTCTTCCATACGAAGTCTTCTATTTTTGCCTCAGTAATGGTTGCCAAGGGTTCTACTTCAACCCACTTTGTGAAGTAGTCAACTGCAACGATTGCATAGCGGACCCTGCCCTTCCCTACAGGCATTGGGCCGATCAAATCAAGTCTCCATTGGGCCAAGGGCCAAGGGCTGATCATAGGAGTGAGCGGCTCGGGAGGGGAGTGAGGGATAGTTGCGTAGCGTTGACACTTATCACATGAGCGAGATATTCTGATGGCATCTAGGTGGAGTGTTAGCCAATAGTATCCTTGGCGAAAAGTCTTGTGTGCTAGGGATCGAGACCCAGCATGATCTCCGCAGACTCCTTCATGTATTTCCCGAAGGACAATTTCCGCCTCCGCAGGTGTAAGGCATCTTAGGTATGGCAGGGTAAAACCGCGCTTGTAGAGTTGGTCATTAATGATTAGGTAGCGGGCGGACTTGTATCGAATCTGCTTAGCTTGGACTTTGTCAATTGGGAAGGTGCCATGAGCAAGGAATTTATAAATTGGGGTGATCCAACTATCTCCTTGTTGTAAATTGCACACTTCCGCGACCATGGTGCTTGGTGCTGCCAACAATTCGACATGAATTTTTCTCCCAATCTTGTCTTCCACTGCCTAGGTAAGGCGAGCCAAAGCGTCTGCATGACTGTTTGCCGCTCGAGGAACTTGGGTGATCTGGTAGTGGAAGTGCTTGAGCAAAAGTCGCGTTTGCGCAAGATATGCTGCCATGGAGCTATCCTTAGCATCAAAGTTGTTTGTGACTTGGTTGACCACTAATTGGGAGTCACTGAAGATATCAATTCGTTTAACCCCGAGGTGCTTGGCCAAATGTAAGCCTGCTAGAAGGGCTTCGTATTCGGCCTCGTTGTTCGATGCCTTGAATTTGAAACGAATAGCGTATTCCATCGCCACTTTGTCGGGGGTAGTGAGGACTAATCCTGCTCCGCAGCCCTGTTGGTTGGATGAGCCATCAACATACAGACTCCATGCTAGGGTTGTTGATTCTATCTTCTGAGCTTCCGATGGTAATGAAGCTACAGCTTCAGGTGTAAAAGCAATGTCAACAGGATATGTGAAATCGGCGATGAAATCTGCTACTGCTTGACCTTTTTCGACTGGTTTTGGTTGGTAGGAGATGTCAAACTCACCCAATGCTATCGCCATTTGATCATTCGCCTAGACGTGTCAGGACTCTGGAGTATCTGTCGAATAGGGTGATTGGTAAGCACGATGATGGCGTGTGCTTGGAAATAAGGGCGAAGTTTTCGAGCAGACATGACCAATGCTAGAGCTAATTTCTCAATGTTGGAGTATCGTGTCTCCGTATCTTGTAGGGCATTGCTAGCGTAGTAGACGGGCCTTTTGACCCCAGTGTCCTTTCGAATAAGAACAGAACTGACTGCTGAAGCCGAAACCGATAGATAGATAATAAGAGTGTCACCAACTTCTGGTTTGGAGAACAGAAGGGCTTTACTCATGTACTCATTGAGGTTCCTGAATGCCTTGGCACATTCCTCCGTCCATGTAATGTACTTCTTATTTCCCTTGAGTGCTTTGAAGAAATGAGCACATCTGTTTGTGGCCTTAGAGATGAACCTGGTTAAGGCTGCCACCTTGCTAGTAAGGCTTTGGGTGTCTTTTGAAGTTACTGGCTCTTTCATGTCGAGGATTGCTTTGATCTTTTTGGGGTTAGCTTCAATGCCTCGTTGGCTAATCATGAAGCCTAAGAATTTGCCAGAGCCTACGCCGAAGGCACATTTGTTGGGGTTCAACCTTATTCGATACCTCTTCATAATTGTGAAGATTTCATATAGGTTGGTGATATGTTGGTCGGCATGTTTGCTCTTGACTAACATATCGTCAACATAAACTTCCATGCTCTTGCCGATTTGTTCGGTAAACATTGAATTAACTAGCCTCTGATAAGTTGCCCCTGCATTCTTTAGACCGAATGGCATGACTTTGTAGCAATATAGTCCCCTGTCAGTAGTGAAGGCTGTGTGTTCTTGGTCTGAGGGGTTCATGAGGATTTGGTTATATCCTGAATAAGCGTTCATGAAGCTCAAGAGCTCACACCCTACTGTAGAGTCTATAAGTTTATCAATGAAAGGAAGGGGGAAACTATCCTTCGGGCATCCTTTGTTTAGGTCGGTGTAGTCGACACACATTCAATATAAGACCTTTTGAAGCAGGAGACTTTCCTTGGTTGGATTTTTCTTAACAAGGACAACATTTGCTACCCATGTTGGGTAATTGACTTCACGAACGAAGTCTATGTCTTTAAGTTTTTCAACTTCTGCTTTCATCCCCTCGTATCGTTCAACATCATAAGATCTTTGCTTCTGTTTTACTGGTTTGGTCTTGGGATCAATACTCAAGTGGTGATAGATGATATCGGGAGAGATGCCTGGCATATCTTTATATGACCAAGCGAAGACCTCGGCGTTCTCTTGCAAAAAGGAGATCAGCGACAACCGAAGGGGTGGTGACAAAGTGGTGCAAATCTTCACCATGCGATCTGGATGGTCTTTGGAGATAGAGACATTCTCTAACTCTTCAGCGGGTTGTGCTTGCTGGGTGAATGAGTCATCTCGAGGGTCGTCGGGTTGACTGTTGCCATCATGAAGATCCGTGTTGGCTTCATCTAGACTGGTCTTTACTACCTGGTTATGTATAAAGAGGGTCTCCTTAGGGACAGACAGGTGTTGTTGCTTAACTGAAGTGTTGTAACATGATCGAGCACTGAGTTGATCTCCCCTGATATATCCATTGCCGAAGGGGGTTGGAAACTTCATCAACAACATATGTGTGGATACCATGGCCTTGAGATCATTGATGCCTGTGCGCCCAAAGATGACATTGTATGCCGTCGGACAATTGACCACTAGGAAGTTAGTGGTAATAGTAGCTGTGTAGGGGCCTGTACCAATGGTGGTAAATGTATACTCCCTAAAGGTTGTACGATATCACCAGAGAAGCTTATCAGATGAGAAATCGAGCGATTGAGCAAGTGTTCAGCTACATTAAGTGCCTTGAAAGCTTCAGCAAACATGATATTGACTGAAGCACCTGTGTCTATCAGGATTCGTTTCACATCAAAATTTGCTATGTGAGCCTCCGCGATCAGCGGGTCGTTGTGAGGGTAGATGATACCTCTTTTTTCCTCAGGGTAGAAACATATTGGATCCCAATTAGGCTTTTGATACTTGCCTCCCCTGATGTCTTCCACGTGAAACACTTGGTGGCCAGGTCTCAAAGTTTGTTCACTGTTTTTCATGGCCCTATTGGAAGATTCAGACATGGGTGTGCCACCGCTTATGGAATATATCACATTCACCTGGCGTTGGTTACGATTATCCCTTGAAGGGTGAAGGAGGAACTGATCAATTTTTCCTTCACAGGCCAAAGCTTCAATATGATCACGGAGGATGATGCACTTCTCGCCATCATGGCCATTATACTCGTGGTAGCAACAAAACATGTATGTGTTCTTCGTGGACTTGTAATCTGGTTGTCTTGGCTTTGGCTTTGGTATCAGGTGAGCTATACTGGGGTAGATGGCCGCGCATGTAGCGTTCAAAGGTGTGTATGTCTCATACCTCGGGGTAGGGCCTGTCTTGACACGTGATTGGCCCACTGCGTTGACTGCCTGGGGACGGGCATTATTGTGACGATATCCTGAGTTATCGCGATAGTGCCCCTTATTCTTTTTATTAAAATGAGATTGGTGAGGATGAAAATCTTTCCTTTTGCCCTGGGATTGATATGTCTGCTGACTTGGCGAAGCATTAAATGAGGTAGGGGGTGTGCTGCTACCTTTTGGAAGGTTGAGGTCTTCTCATTCGGTTGGATCTGGCCCCCACTCCCTACTTGCTGATAAGGGGTGACTGTAGGGGGTTTCCCTTGATATGTCTTTGCCTCGGTGGAGGCATGGTTGTAAGCTTGTGCCATCACCTCAGAGTAAGTCTTCCAAGTGTTGGCGTTGATCATGTACTTGAAGAAATAGTCACGTAAGCCTGCCGTGAAGGCCTTGAAGGCGGTCTTGTCATCTGCCTCAGCGCAGCGAGAATACTCATGGCTGAAGCGGCCAGCATACTTTCGTAATGACTCGTTCGGCTTCTGGTGAATAGTGTACAAGTCATCTACGGAATGCAAGCGATCGGTCTGGAAGATATGTTGAGAGACAAACAGCTTCCTCAACTCTTCAAATGAGTCTATTGTCTCAGGTGGAAGACGGCAATACCAGTTTAAAGCTCCGCCAGAGAGGGTGGAAGGGAAGAGAAGGCACCGTTCTTTGTTGATGTGTCTCCGGTATACCATGGTGGACTCAAAGAGGTTAAGGTGTTCAATCGGGTTTTCCCTTCCAGTATAGAGTTGTAAGTCAAGCTTCTGCTTTGTCTTCGCTTGAAGGGGGTGTTGAGGATCCTTCTTGTGAGGGGGTCAGGCTTGGGTTGGTTCCAGTCAGGTATCTCGGCTTGACGTTCAGCCTTCAACTTGTTTACTTCCTCCAGGAGCTGTAGGACAAGGGGGTCCTGAGTAGAGTCGTACACCACTGAAGTTTTCTTTCGTAAGTCCCCATCGCATCTTGGAAGTAGGAAAGTTTGATCAAGATAGCGTGATTTTTCCTTGGACTCGCCACACTGACTCCTAGAGTGAGTATGTCGGAATATTTTCGAGTCCCCTGTACCTTCACGTTCTTCTGGGACTTGTTGCTCATTCCCTAGATTGGCTGCTGGCCTGGGTCGTGGAAGAGGACCGAGTCTTTCAGAAACTCTTGGGTCATTGATCTTCGAGCTTATGTGGATGAGATTCTCTTGACGTTGCTTTAGGAAGTCTCAACAATCGTGATAGACGGCTTTTGATCCTTCCACTCCCTCTGTGAAGAGGTGCTTTCCTCTACTTCTTATGCTTCGGGTTGAAGCAGCTGGGTTGAAAGAAGTCTCATGTTGATTATCACATTGATATATAGCTCGATCCTTATCAGGGATGTCCATGTTGGATATCGGTGACCCTCCGTGTTGGGGGGCATTCAGATGATTGTTAACCTCAACAGGGGCGACGAGCTTGTGTGCTTGAGCATGCCTAGCCTCGTGAAGCATCTCGAAAAGCTTTTCATATTGTTCCTGGAGGACCTCATTCTTCATCACTATCTTGTTGTTCTGAACCTCTAGCTCATCGACTTTAGCTTGAAGAGTAACCTTATTTCCTTCCTGCTTTCGTTGCTTCATACTAGGTCCAAGGGGGGTGTCATTTTGTGTGCTATGGCTTCTTTCGCTCCCCATGTCGGAGAGAGATGCTTGGCCAAAAGAAAGTGTACGAGCGGTGGAAACCAGCTTGACAAAGCTGAAGAGAGTGGGAATAAGTGTCGTTCCCATAGACGGCGCCAAATGTTGATGCACAAAATCAGCGAGGACTTTGGTACAACAGAAAGTGTCAGGTTTGTGACCTTCGCTTGGTTGCTTCGATCACTAGTGAAGATAAGTACATAAATGAATAGGGACAATGAAGCAAACACAAGATGTACGTGGTTCACCCAGATTGGCTACGTTCACGGAGTAGAGGAGTTCTCATTGATTGTGAAGGGTTTACACAAATACATAGGTTCAAGCTCTCATTTTGTGAGTTCTAGTGAATAGTTTAGTACAAAATGACATTAGAGATTATTGTGAGAGAATGATCCCTATTTATAGAAGAGAGTTTCTAGTTTTGTTCTGACATTGACACGTGTCGTGTTATGATTGGCTTCTGATGTTGACACGTGTCGCCTGCGATTGGCTTCTGATGTCGACACGTGTCACATTGTGATTGGCCTCCTAGTTGAAGGGAAGCTCTTCTGGGTCCTTGACGGTATAACGTTGACCGGTGCTCAGTAGTTTCGGGATTGGTCAAGTATGGTACAAACATAGGTCATCCTATAAAGATTACATTTGCAAAACATTAACTAAGTTCAAAATTATTTATCCAATAAGTAGGCAAATCATGTTTCTCGCTTAAACTTCCAAAGTTTGAGAATGTTAGCCAAATGGGTATAACAATTTTTACTTTGTTGATTTTTGCAAAGTTGATCTCTAAATATAATCTAAAAATTAGACAATTTGAATCATCAAGCAACTTGCAGTATATCTAGGCGCTAGACGGCTGACTACTGTCCCGATTAATCCCTAGGCATTTGAAAATTAATAAAGGGCGTCCAGACCTGCTTAGGTGTTAGCCTAGCTTGCCTAGGCGCCCGCTTAGACACGCTTAGGTCGTGACGCTCACATATAAAGAAAATCGATCTTTCATTTTGTGTTTTATTTTTTTTAATAAAATGTCAGAGACTTGTTGACTACTTGGATGAACACTCATTAATGTTTGCTCCCCTTGTTTTCAATATGTTCTAATACTTTATAATCTAGATGTCATTTTATTTTGCAATTTATGTATTCCAATACAATTATGTATTAAGTATAAGAAGACACTTATTTATACGATATATAATAAATGTACTTAAATCCGCCTAAGACCCCGCCCTAACCACCTAGGCGCTAGACCCCAACCCGCAGCCTGACTAGCGCCTAACGCATTTTAGAATCTTAACAAATAGAAGTTGATCAATTAATGGAATATATCAAGCTGAGAGTGCACATGTGTGGCACGATAATGGTTTGTCTTTAATCAAATGGTCAAAAGCAGTAACCACCAAACCCTTTATCCCTAGCCGTCCAAAATGGTGATGAAAGTTTGACCATAATCAAGATCGGGTGGTTGACGTCTTAAGATCCTAATTATTTAAGTATGTCAAGTGCATGTATAGTACGCATAAAAATATGAATAAGACATGAATATATATATATATAGACACATATACATGTATATACATATCTATATAGTATATAATCGAATGTGATGCGCGTGAGATGAATAATTTTCCAGAGTATATAAGGAGGGGGTAGGCTTGGCAGAGACGTTTTAACCATTTCTTTCTATATAACTTAGCACAGAGAGGAGAAGAGGGAGGAACAAAGCCCTTACATTTCTCATGAACTCTGGAGTCGTGTTGGGTTTCTATTGTTGGGGTTGGGAGTTCTTAACTGCCCTCCTTCTCTTCTCCCCTTATCATCTTTAATCTCCTTCTTTTAATTATCCTCTTCTTTTCTTCTAGCTCGATCTCTCTCTCTCTCTCTTTGTCAGAAGTAGTTCAGTTCCAATATTAGATACTAAGTAGATGGAGGGTGTGTGTGATGAGCAGAAGGGTTTGTTGGAATATGTTAGGAAGTCAAGCCCGCCACCTTTCCTGTTGAAGACCTACATGCTGGTGGAGGATCCAGCAACGGACGACGTGATATCCTGGAACGACGATGGGTCGGCGTTCGTGGTGTGGCAGACGGCGGAATTTGCCCGGGATCTCCTCCCAACACTCTTCAAGCACAGTAACTTCTCTAGCTTTATCAGGCAGCTAAATACTTATGTACGTATAAATTTATTAATCCGCATATATGTGTTAGATTTATTCTTAGAATCATGCATATGTTAGATTAAAAAAGAAATTACTACCTTAAACTTCATTTGATTCATGATAAAATGGAAAAAAATAAAAAGGAAATTAAGAAAATTAAGAAAATAAATATATAAGAATAAAAATAGTCTCCATTTGGCGAAGTTGACCTAGTTCCTTGAATTTTCTATAGTCAAACTTTTTGGGGGTAGGTATGAAAGGGTCTACTATATGATATTCTTTTTGTTATTAGATGGACTAACAAACTTTCATCTATATGATTTTTATAAATAAAACATTTTTGTTTTGAGTCTTACATCCGAACTTTCACGACGTTCCAAAGCATGAAATTGACATATTTTATGAATCTTTAATATAATTGGAGCCGGCTAAGTCATGAAGAATAATAAATTAATGTGGACTTTTGAGTATGACAGGGGCCTGTCAAGATAAGAAAATGGGAACTTGCCAATGTTCAATGATAAGCAATTATGCAGTTTGAACTTTTCTTTAAGGTAGAAAGTTGTGCACACGTTTTTTTTTTTTTTTTTCTTTACTTACCGAGAGAAAAACACAAAATATATTTTATAGACTTTCACCAGTTTTGAATCATTTCAAAAAGAGACAATAGCCACCTAACAAACCTAGTCCAAAAACAAACAAATCGAAATTTAAAATCTCAGCCATGCTTCCAATGAACATGTTACTTACTTAACTAAGCCAAAACTAAAAACTAAAACCATCTATAAAAGCTTCAAACTAATTTTAGATTCGTGAAATTAATTTCTGCCCTTTGGCAAAATCAGTTTCACAATTCATGCAGTTCTACAAGATTATTTTCAAAATTTTCTACACTTCTGCAAAATCAATTTCAAAATTACAGCACTTCTGCAAGACCGATTTCAAAATTTCAACACTTATGCAAGATAAGTTTAAAAAAATTTAGTCTACAAAATAAGTTTCAAAATTCAATATTTATGCAATATTAGTTTTAAAATCCTTACACTTGTGCAAGATCAGTATCCAAAATTTTAGTCTACAAGATAAGTTTCAAAATTCCAGGATTTTTGCAATATTAGTTTCAAAATCCCAACATTTGTGCAAGATCGGTTTCAAAATTCCTGCATCCAGATAATTAAAACCTCAAAAATCAAATACCTTGAAAAAACAATACTATAATCAAACATCAAAATAAAAAATCTCAATCATTCTCATAGAAGAAAAAATACTCCTAAATCTAGGGAATAATACAAAGAAGAAGAGGATGGGAGAGAGAAGTAGGTATAAGAAGTAGGAGAGATAGAGAAGGACGAAGGAGGAGAAGAGAGGAAAGACAGAGAGGTAGGAAAATGAGGAGACAGAGAGAGAAATAAGGAGTTAGAGACCCAACTTTCAGACATATAGGGGTAGAATTGTAAATGCAAAGACAATTTAAAAAACGATGAAGACATCACATGCCATATAAATAAGTTTCTTTCCTCCATGAAATAAATGAAAAACTTTTTCGCTCTACAAAATATAGCCTTATATTTTGACTCAATGTGTAATTTCTCCAAAAAGGCATGTGGAGGTGAAAAATATGTGTAGAAATCATTTTTCTTTATTTATACTATTTTTTGTTGAATATTTATACTAATTAGATTAAAAGTTTGAAATTAGTATCTCTTTTAATTTTGGAAAGAAAATGTTTCTAAACAAAAAGTTAGGTAGAATCTCTCCAATCATGCTTTTTTTTAAATAAAATTCTAATAAAAAAAAGAAGGGAAAGCTATCTTAGAGTACCTTTAGAGAATAATACTCTATCCACACCCAATAGTTTATGGAATCATAAGACTATTTTCAATAATGCTATCCATTTTTAAGTTAAATAATAATTAAAATGACTAGAGAGTTATTTTGGGAGCTCTTTATAAAATACTTACTCAAACAATACCTCTTGTTTAGAGGTTCATAATGACCATAAGTTAAAGAAAAGAATCTCCAATCACGTTTTCTATTTTTCAGTTGAATAAAAACTAAAACAACTAGAAAGTTATCTTACAAGTTCTATACTTCAACAACACTCTCTAGTTTAGTTAATAATGATTAATTAGTATAAGCAATAAGAATAAAGTTTGTGTCTAATACATACCACAAAAATAGGCATACAAAATATGAAACTTTAACGAAAAGCACCCGGTACTGTTCACTTTAATGAAAAATCACATTTTTACACTAAAAAGTCAATCCTGGTACTATTCACTTTACCCTTTATTTTATTTTTATCATTAAAACTCAAAGTTTTCAAACATTTTTCACTAGTTTTTCTTACAAAATAAGGAGCTACTAGAATTTCTTTATCGATTTCATTTATTTTTTATCTGACTAGTAACCTTCACACGTGCTGCTATTCATGTGCTTAGGAGAAAGTTATTGCAGTAGAGAATAAACATAAAAGGTGGAGGGTAAGATGAAAAGAGGATATAATTGAATTACAATAATGCCCTTGAATATTTTAAAATTCTTTGGCATTTATGGCTCTAATTGTCCTTTAATCCTGTTTAGTTCACAAAGAGGATATCGGGGGACACCTATTATTTGACATAGTTTGTAGGGCTCATTTGTAACTTTTTCAACATTCCGGACCGTCTCGATTTCAATTCATCATTCATAAATCATCCTTAGAAAAAATTAAACAAATCCAAAATTATTAAGATATTTATTTATAATGAATAATTGACGAACACGGTTGTACAAAGAAACACTAAAATGACCATTATTTAATCCAACGGTCAATAGTTTTGGCTTTGAGTGATTTCTGGTAGACATGATTTTTAAAAGAAGACCTTAAAAATATACGATTAGATCGTTAAAATACATTACAACCCTGCGAAATCTGTGTCAAAAAAATATGTGTACCTCAATTCTAACTCTTAAAAATATTATAAATTAAGTTGACATTAGGAAACTGATGTGGGTAGAAAGGCCTATCATTGCTAATATAGGTAGGGAATTGCGGATGTAATGTGTGTGTGTGTATAATGAACTCTTACAATGGTTTGGTATTAACCTCATGTGTAATCAAATGCCATGCGTATATATAGGGATTTCGCAAAGTTGCCACAAACAGGTGGGAGTTCTGCAACGACAAGTTCCGAAAGGGCGAAAAGGATCAGCTATGTGACATCCGTAGAAGAAAAGCATGGGCCACCAAGCCACAGCCGATCAACAATGCAGTAACCGAGAAAGCTGGAGCAGCTGCACTACTACCAAATGAGTTTGATGAAGACCAAAGGTCCTCCTCAACTTCATCATCATCTGAGTTCTGCTCTCTCGTTGACGAAAACAAACGGCTGAAGCAGGAGAACGGCGTTTTGAGCTCAGAGCTTATGAGCATGAAACAGAAGTGCAACGAGCTTCTCCATTTGGTGGCAAGGTATGGAGACTCAGCTGAGAAAGAGGAGGAAGATAATGAAAGAGTTCCAAAGTTGTTTGGAGTGAGACTGGAGGTTGCGGGAGAGAGGGAGAGGAAGAGAAAGAGAGCTGAAATTAGTAAAAACGCAAGCGTTTTACTATCTCAAGCATGCAAATAAAAAAGTCGCATCCATTTAATTGTGTAGAAAAAGATTTCGAATACAGTGACATTTTAAATAAGCTAGCCATAGCTACTTAAAATCAAGTGGCTTCGGTAGACTAATCAAATGACCATACTTTTAAATTATTCATGTATGAAACGTATGTAAATTCTTATACATGCAGTGTTAATTAGAACCAAAGGGGATAAAAAAGGCATCAGAATTGTAAACTGGTACAACATATATTTGAAATGCTTCCATTTGTTTAAATCAGTGTTTTAAAATACTTGCCTTGGTACAGCTTCCGTGGCTGGGTTCTGCGGAGCTGCTTGATTGGATTTGGCGTTGGCTGTAGGATTTCTTCCGAGTTAATCCGGAAAATTTTGAAGGTGGTGGATGCTGGGGTCTTGAAGCTTCCTTTGTTCTGTTTGTAGGGCTGGGCTCTTTTTCGAGCTTTGGTGGGTTTGTTGGGAGGCCCATTTGTGTGTATGTATCTTGTTTGTATGTGGGCCTCTGATTGTAATCTAAAGTTTGGAATAAAATTGTCTCCTTTCTTCGGAAAGGTTCTTTCAAAAAAAAAAAAGACTTGCCTCGGGGCACGCTTAGGCTGCCTTAGAGGCGGGGCTGCAGCATTTTTGTCTTTGTTTTATGGGAGTCGGCGAAATATTCGCCTAGGTTTCTTGGGGCACACATAGGCGCTTGAGGCGTCGATTGGGCATCCCTTTTTCTTTTTTAAGTTGCGAAAATCTGGAAATTTTTTAGAGTTGCAGAGCTATTTTGAGTTGCAGGCAATGAACACCAGCGAAGGAGATGAAGAAGACAGCTATGTTTTTTAGGCTGAGTTGGTGTTTTTAATTTTTTTTTCTTTTTTTAATGTTTAAACTGATCCCACTTTTCTACATTTATTACCTCATTATCTTCACTTTTTTATTTTTATTATTTTTTTAAAGTAACCCCACTTAAAGACATTTTTGTTGCCCCACTATCTTCTTTCTCTTCACTTTTTGTTTCTAATATTTATTTTCCTCATATACTAGATGTATATATTAGATAAGCATTGTTTTATTTTTATTTTTTAGTACAACGGTATATTTTACATTAAGCGGGAAGGGAAGTTCGGCTAAGTCACACAATGAGCAACCTAATTTGGTATTGAATTCTCTATTCACAAGATTCGAACCTAAGACCTCTCACTTACAAGTGAAGAGGAATACCACTACACCATAGTATTGAGTGGCTTGTTTTGTTTTTGTTTTTATTATTTTCCTGAATATTCTCATGATTGGCCGTAGGAAAAAACATCTTTTTATTTGTATTATACTTTTTTTAATGTTATATTATTCCTTTTGTTTTTTTTACAATTAAATTCAAACACTGTAATGTAATGTCCGTTTTCTGATTCTGTTTTTTTACATTTGCAGCATCTGTTTCCTGGCTCTCTTTTGTTTTTTTTGGTTTTTTTTTTTTTTTTTTTTTGAATTGAGCTGACTCCTCCATGTAAACGAAGGGTGAGAGAGAGAGAGAGAGAGAGAGAGAGAGAGAGAGTGTGTGTGTGTGTGTGTGTGTGTGTGTGTGTGTGTGTGTGTGTGAGTGATAGAGTATACATGTTCTAACTATTTAGGATTCAGATCCTCCCAAGATCAGTTCCATAGGAATAGAAATCCAACGGCCAAAGTCTCTTCCCCTGCCTCTCTTCCCCCTCCACTAATTTTTCTCCCTCGCACCCCCACACCCCTCCTTTGTTAACAAACCCCAAATTCAATTGCATGTCATCTGTGCTCTAAGTCGGATTTATTTTTTTGCTATCCCTTACTGTTTTAGCTTTTTATTTGTCATCTCTTCCTTCTTCATCTTTGAGATTTCTGTCTCTATAATTCTTCCATAGTTATGAAAAAAATCTCTACAACCTTTGTTCGACCCCTTTTTTGTTGGTTCAAGGTTGAGAGCTTCGAAGTGAGGGAGAAAGAGAAGAGTTGAGGGGAAAAGATGAAGGATAAGAGATTTTGGCCGTTGGATTTGTATCACTGGATGAGATCCATCGGTCCAGAGGATCTCCACAAAATTGATCCGGAGAGAATCTAAGTCCGTATTTATAATAGCTTAAGCTCATATGACATTTATAGAGAGAGAATGATAGAATAGTCAAATTCTAACTATTTATAATGACTTAAAGCCTATGTAGCATCATCATTGACCTACGCCTAATTAATAAAAATGTATCATTAATTAAGTCCAAAACAAAAATATGTCATAGATATATGGCTTAATATTAAATTTTTATTAACTTTTGGCTAAATTACCTTATATATATGAAAAAACCTCACACCTCAAGGCTTTCGCCTAGACGGGGCTATCCATCAAACGCCTCGCCCACACCTTCGTCTTTTAAAACATTAGGTTAAATTGAAGTTTCTTCAATCCCTCCATGTAGTGTCAGTTTATTGTCTATGTATGTGAGATGGATTAGTTCAACGTAAATTTTTACGTCCTCCCAAGTAATGTACTATGAACATCTAGTTTGAGGTTATATATTGTATTTGAGCACAATGAAGGTGTGGGGTTGGGGGTTGATGTGGAATGTGGAGAAACGGGGATCTGGAGAGGGCGTTAGGTGTGGTTGTGGTTGTGGTTGGGTGGGGTTTGGTTGCGTGGTGGCTGATGCGGTGGCGTTGAAGGGTTGAGAATGGTATTAGGAAGTCAAATATATTTTAGGAATATTGTAAATATTGTATTAGTTTTGTATCCTTATTTGTAATCCTAGATTGTAGCCTTTACTTATTGTACAAGGAAAACAATATCTACATATAAACGTATCTCGATCAACGGAATTATTTTGGCGTTCTCCAATGGGACTAATTTTATTGGTTCGACTACTAATGGCTTAGTGAAAAATATTAATTATATGAAGCCTGTGAAAATTCATTGCCATACAGTGGTGGTTGGTTTTCAAGTTTATGCTCATATAATTTTGTATTTTGGCACTAATATTGATTAAGCTTCAACACCAAACAAGGGCGCAAGTTGTTTCAGTATAAAAGTTTATAGGGTCTTGAATGGTTGTTTGCTTAAAATTTTTAGTTTTACGCTCCCTTGACTCCATTGAAGCAAAATTCAAGGAGTCCAAAAAAGCTGAAACTGGAACGCTTATGAACACATCCTGATAACCACGAAATATATTGGTGAAGGTGTAAGAGAGCACATTATGTCCATGGCTGATGTAGCTGCCAAACTTGATGCCCTAAATATTAAGATTGAAGACCCCTTTATGGTCCATCTAGCTCTCAATTTTGAATCATTCATTCATCAAATACGTCTTCTTCTGTGATCGATTTCATCTCAACTAGATTTAGTTATCAAAAGGCCTACCCAAAAGGAATTTAAAATTAAACAAGAATATGTGTCACTATCCGTAGTTCAAGGGCAGTCTTCAACAGGCTGACTCCAGCAGCCAGACCAACAAAGAAAGTTTAATGAAGTAGTCTCAATTGAAGAGTAGTTATATTGCTCAAAAGGAAAAGTGGGAGCTGAATGAGTTTATTGCAACGAGAAGGGTAAGAGACAACATGATGCAGAAACAAATCCTTCCAATCCTCCCAATGAAAGAGAGAAACATCTTCCGAGAGTCAATCACAGGGCCAATGAAAGAGTGAACGCTAGAGGGAATAACCGCTTGAGGGTGCAACAATGCATGTCACAAACTCTTTACTGGCTACGATAGTAAGAAAGTGATACAGGTGCAACAATCCCCCTTGATTCGGGTTTAGATAGAGTGGTGAGTTTGCAGATGATCTTGGCTGCTGCTGACCCCAAGCCATAGCACGGTGTCTGCGGCTCAGCGGCCGGAGGAGCTGCTATTAGGGTTTTCTGTTTGGGTCGCGGGGTGAGAGGGGAGGCGAGAGAAAAGGTTCCTCTTTTTACCACTGTTGTAGTGCATTACTGACTCTTTCTAATGTTTCCCAACTTGAAAACGAGCCACGGTGCCACGGTGCCACGGTGCCACGGAGCCGCGGGGCGCCATGGCAGAGTTGAGTTATTCTACGTTGTTGAACGTTTTGTACAAGAAGGATCTATCACCCCTTAACTCCTAGGTAAGGGTTTTAAGTAATAAGAGAAGGCACGACTTTGGGCATTCCTCGCCTCTGTGAGTCATGTCGTCATCAAGTATGATATAACGGGTATAACTCTAATCTGTAATTTCGCAACAAATTACTTTTCACCGAATTTCGATCTTATGTACAAATTTCGTTTCTGATATTTACAGTCTCTGATGGTCTCAACCTTAAAAGCGGGGCCAGATAGTGATTTGCCGAGTGCTGTCAAAGTGTTCAAATTAGATTTGCCTCAATAGACGGTTAAGATCTCACGAGTTAGCCGCAAAATGGTTGAAAATAGTTTCAAGAGTGGACTGGCTAATACTGTATTCCGCAATGCCAAGTTGATGTCTGGAAAAGAGAGAACGTAAACACTGGTCAGACTGAGCTCGAGGAAATATGAACAGACAGAAAAGACATGATGAAATTCACCTGCTCCGTTCAAGGTGCCCAAAGACATCTGCAAGCGAGAGGCCCTGTCCATATGGCAACTGCAATAAAAGTTGAGATAAATTACAAGTTGCTATCCATACTTAACATACGCGCATATTAATCTTGTTAGAGCCACAGGTGAATCCTAGAGATCCCCGATCAACATTCATCCTACTGGCCATCGTTAAGTAGAGAGGTTTACATCGCCCCAAGGAAAAGGTACTCGGGCATCTGAAACACTTCAAAATAGACGTACCTTGCCCCACACTAACCAGAAATCAAGAATTCAGGGATAAGGGTGAGAATATGAATGGATTAGGGTCCAACCTCTCCTAGCATTTTATTTCTGAAAACTGTAGTAAACCAACTAGCATTTTATTGAATGGCTTTCAAGAGGACCGCTTTGCAAAACAAAAGAAGAAATTGAAGCTTGCATTTTCAAGATTTGAGAATGCCTCTGTGGAACTCAAATTCTCAAAACTTTTCTTGGAGATGAAAATAGTGAAAAAACCAACAAAAGTAGGCAATCTGTAACTGCGGACGACATTTATGAGAACTATTTCAACAAACTGACACTACCACAGGGTAGTAGAAAACAAGCTAAGAAAGCTAACCCTAAAATAATAATGGTTTTACAACGTAGTGCCAAATATTTTCATTTCCGTCGTGACTTTACCATTTAACATTGCATGACCAAGTTCAGAAAACTAAAGATGAAGACACTACTATGGTGTGTTAATGAACACAGGCTCCACCGACCCACTATGAAAGCTATTCTAATTCTTATGTGGCCGACACGCACTTGCACACTCATAGACAGTATTTTTGTTCCTATGTGGACCACTGATTGGCTAGTTACGGGCTCACAGTCTGAGCATTTAGACAGCGTGTTATGTTATGGACCTAATAGTATCCGGAATATGAAAAAGTTTGCATTATCCAAAGTACGTCTTTCAAACCATTGAATGCTTGATGGATTTGGACTAGACAGCAGAACAGAGATTAAGATCTATTCTTTTTTTTTTTTCTTTAAATTCCATTATCCACACAAATGAAATCAACAAGAACTACAATTTTTAACATTAATATAAGATAAATTCTACCTGGTATTTAGCACTCAAGCCATTAAACCCCTGGAATATTGCACCAGGGAATGATGTGAGGACAAATGAATCAATTGCTGAAAACTTCTCATTGGACAACCACCACTCAGAAAATATTGGCAATGGTATACCCCCTGCACAAAATCCAAGAGTAAGGAAAAATATAGCAAGACAAAGAAAAAACAACAAAGAAATAAATTTTAACCCTAAGCCCTAAACCCCGGGACCTTTCTGACATCTTCATGTCATCACACCGTCACGAAAATAGAGCAAAAATTGTACAGCAGTCTATGCCCATCCAAAATTTCCAATCAAGTAAGAAAGCCAAAAAAATTCAAAGTTAAACGAACACAAGTTAATAAGTGCATGTATCCTTCATACCATCTCGAACCAACTGCTCAATTAACTGTTCACCAATCACCCCATCAGAAATTGGCAGCGGAGATATTAGTGTCTTTATTCTTTCTTCATTGCCAAGCCATCGTCCAATCATAATTATCATTTCTCGCGACAAACTAATCTCTGCCACTGTGGCATTTTCAGCCAGAATGGAGTCTGCCCCAATGCATATTTCAAGGCCATCAAGTAAGCTCCTGGGATGGGATGGAACAGATGACAGCCATTCTTGAATAACTCGGCACAGATTTTGTAAGTCCACAGAGCTGACTTCAAAAGGTTTAACCTAAGAGCAGGCAACAAAGTTTAAAATATTTCAATGTGCCCGTATATATCATGTCCTGTTATAATTCTTTCAAACCACCCCACTCTACAATGAAGGGAAATAAGGAAAAGAAGAGAGAAATACCTCTAGCTCAAGATGATTTCCAAATCGAGTTTTCAAATGCTGGGGACTACCAATGCATCTTAATCGACCTCCGACCTTAAAAAAAATCATCATAGTGGTGATACAGTGATCTCAACAGTAGAAACAGTAGAGTAGTGTTTCAAGTCGAGTGGTAAGGTAAGTAGGTACCATGATCCCCATACGAGTGCAAAGTGCTTGAGCTTCATTCATGCTATGCGTAGTAAGTATTACTGCTGTCTTTCCTCGTCTGGTTGATAGACGAGATATCACTTCCCACATGAATCTTTTGGCAATTGGATCCATACCTAGTACCATTAATAGTCAGCAAAAATTCTAACTCTACCCAAATAAAAAGCAAATACTTTTATATGGTGCACACAATAGTTTCCATAGAAACAACGCGGGCCCAGGGGGGGGTCTAGTATACGTGTATTTCACAATCCATACCTAGTAGGAGTATCCTCTACATTTCCTAAAACATAATTTAAGATGAATTAGTTGTGTTAAAAGACATTTTCCAAGCCTTGGGCAGCACAACCTATATCAACTTTCATGCAGAAACATTTAATTGTGTTCTTTGTAATTTGAATGGAACAACAATGAGAATCTTCATCAACTTCCCATGAAAGAAATGGTTTTGGTTCTCTCTTGACATCCCTAGCTAGTTGTTGGAACCACCTGCTATCACCCCCTCATATGGCTCCGATAATTGCTTCATGATGCTTTGGCGTTCAATAAGGTTGGTTAGGTCAAGATTTATTTTCTTAGTCAGTTACCTTATGAGTGATAGCCATGGTGAGACCACATATGAACCACACAAAGAATCTCACTCATCCCCTTTTAGTCATCTTCAGTAACTTCATAAATATATGTTATGCCACAAATTTGAAGGCAGTTTCATCATATAAACAGGGAGGGAACAAAAAAATTTGAAGATACTGATCACAACATCCTATACTATAAATTGTTTTAAGGACTAGGCTAACAAGATTTTAGAGTAAGAACAATTATGTATACCTGTTGACGGTTCATCAAGAATGACTATAGGAGGATCTCCAATCATCGCAATTGCGACAGATAATTTACGCTTGTTTCCCCCACTGAGAGAAAATGATGGTTTGTTGGCATGCTTTAACAAGTCAAACTCCATTAACTTTTCCATTACAACCTGTCCAAATAGTTTCAGGATTAAGGGTCGACCAATTGATTGATTACTCAAAACTATCAAAGGTAGAATGCCAAATTCATTCCACGTATTTAGACATGAAAAATATTTGCCTTAGAATTTAGCATGATACAACTTGATTTGAAATTCTAATTCATTAAAGTCTATGCAAATAGGAAAAATAAATCTGAATTAAAGACAGGTGCTAAACAAAAATTTTGTTCTATGAACTCCGTAACCAAAACAAAAAAGTTCTATGAACTTTGGATATACATACATCATCCAACCGGTGATCTGGTACTCCTTTTATTGTGGCATAAAGCTCAAGATGCTCTTTAACAGTTAAGAATTCCAACAAAGCATCAAACTGTGGGCAAAATCCAATCTGAAATTGAATACAAAGTGAGAAACATTAGCTAGGATTTACCATAAATGAAGACAATGGAAAAAAACCTGTCTCTGGATATAAATTTATATAGTCAACCAGCACACTGCACAAACAAATATGACATCCCACAATTTAATATTTCTCGCACACTTATGCACAAATTTGAAGAAAAATTAACACATACATGTCGACGAGCAGCCTTTGGATTAGAGCATATATCCCTTCCAAATATATAAGCAGTCCCATCAGTTGGAGATTCCTCTCCTGCATGGACATTGTTCAATCAAAACGAAGGAATTGACATAATAATTCAACATTGGAAATATGCCAATTAACAATGCAGAAGCACACAAGACCAGAAAATGAATATTAAGCAAAGCAAAAGAGAAACCGTTTTACTAGTGTTTGATAGAAATCACACATTGTCAGGTTCATATGGAGAGCTATGGATGCATTGATGAAACATTATAAATAATGATATTCATCTTAGAAGACACTGAAAGGGTAAGAAAGAGTTAACTCGATTTAAGCTAATATATTCAGGGAGATGATTTCCACACACCCTTTTTCTCCCCATGCATACCCATGTTTATCCTTAGTCATTGGATCAAGTAAAGCAAAGAAGAATCAAAGGACATAAAAGGACGGGTGCGAAGAAAAAGAAAAAAGGGTGTGCAGAAATCATTTCCCTCAAGACACGGTTCCCTCAGATTTGCAGAAATCATTTTTATGACACAGAAAAAATGAGTATAAATAACAATTAACAAATCAGTAGGCAATATTATGCATTTTAAATGTTTCAACAGAAAAGTAATTATCTGATATTCTGGTGTCCAGCAGTTACATACCAGTCAGCATTGACAGAGTTGTGGTCTTTCCAGCTCCATTTGTTCCTAAAAAACCAAAACACTCCCCTTCCTGAACTGAGAAAGTCAATGAATGTACCGCAATTTTTGCACTATGATGCTTTCCTCCTGGAAACACCTGAAATTTTACAAATATTGCTTATACCATCAAGGTTGTAAATCATCACTGTCAAATTCCAAGAACCGCCAATATCATTTAAAGCATATATAAAAATACCTTCCAAAGATTCCGCAAATAAATTATGGCATTGTCAATGGAACCTGAAAGCACCCTAGTTCTTTCTGTCTTTACATCGATATCTTCATCAAGGTCAAGAGTAACATCTGAGGAACTCTTCAGAAGGGGTTCTAGATAACTTGGGGTGCCATGTTCGATACTTCTAATGTTGTTCCAACATTCCTTCAGTGTGGCTAGTGTCCACTTGTTAGAAAGTAAGAGTTCAAGCCCAAGTGTCAAAAGGAAGTAACAAATGCTCTGCCACAGGTGAGAAATTTGAATCAGCACATGCTAAAGGTACTTGCCAACCTTGTACAACTTTCTATCGAAATAGTAAGAAATTTATAAGTTACAAAAATTAAAAGTAGAGTTCAATTTGTTCAGAAGGCTGCAACCACAAGAATTTATACCCAAGATCTCCTACTTTCATATAGATTGTAGTGGGAGGTTCCAAATCCAGGATGTCTAGGACCCAGATGTCTGATTCTAGGTTTGATTACCATCATATCCCAATGGCTTAAGCTGTTAGGATATGTGTAACATGATCTTATACATAAACAACATGTGTTGCTTCAATTTCTTTGTTTCGTCATTCCACAAGGCACATACATTTACAGCTTACATTTTGACAGAATGGAAAACAATGTGACTGCAAAGTTTCAAGTGTAGGGTTTCATCTTGCTGACATGTAAATATTGGAATGGTTCTATATAGAAGAACAATTGAGCAAACCAAAACTCTATGTATGGTTATTCCTTGTTACCATTATATATCTACTGAAACGTCCACTTCTCAAGAAATATTACTTTTCCAGCAGACAGTTGCAGAAGAGTTTCCCGCACAAGGCCAAGATACATACCTCAATACCAAGATAACAAATTGAGCCACCAGTAACGTTCCAATCAAGGGCCTGATTGCTGGATTTATCTTTCATATCTTGCCGGAGAAGAGCCAGTGATGCAAGTCCATCAGCAAAGCAAAACCCTGGAGATAATCTGAAAAAGTTCTGGAAGCATAGATCTAAATGTTAGGAAGATAAGATTGTATCGACACGACATCAGTACCCAGTTTTCTATATTGAATCACGATATTTAGAAAGAGGCAAGCTCAAATTTCTAGAATATCCCTCCATCAGTTGATAAACAATTCTAGACTCATTGCTCCTAAAATATTAGATGGTTCACACCAATAAAATGCTTTTACGAATTAAAACAGAATAATTGGGAAACAATAGTAAGATCAAGTGCAACATTTCAATTAGTCCTACTTTTCTAAATGAATCAACATTTTGAAGTAAATTTTAAAAAGACTAGCTAGATAATCTTCCTGCAGAGTGTTCATTTTATATATACATATGTTTTCCACAAAACCCAAAACTTCACAACAAAGTTAGACGTGGTAAGTGTAAATCAAAGTATTAAAGTAATAAAAGCAGTAGCACTAAGAAGAATACCAATAAAAGATAAGTTACATGTGTGTAGGAATACAACCTTAAGAAAAGAATTTGCACTTGCTGTTGTCTTTATAAGTCCCATGATGAATGAGATAACCATAAGAATGAGTCCCGTAAAGAAGTGGACCAAGAGAACCACATTCTGGATATGAATAAGCATATAAGTACAACGTTAATAACCAAAAGTTGCAAGCTTAATGTCTGAATGTGAGAATAAGAGAATGACACATGGAAAATACACCACCTGAGCCATACTGTGGTCAGAGAAGAAAAATGTAAGGCAATATGTGGATGATGCGATTGCTAATCCATACGCTAAAAACATGACAACTGTTGACAATAAATATCCGCTTCCAATGAACTGCTCCAGACCTACATACAGTTTTCTTGTAATATAAGTAAACCTGAAGATATAATCAATGTTTGATGGAACTCAAGAAAAAATAGAACAAGCGTGGAGCTTAATGCCCTTAATTGGTGTCTTCTGTTCGTGTAGATTATGTTATGTTATATTATCCCGTATCGAAACAGTCTCTTATTCAGCAGACACTAAACAAACAAACAAAAATGTGAATAAACATTTTGAATGCTGCCAATTTTCAGATTTTAACATAAGAAATGACGACATTCTCTTTTACAAAAAATATCAGTGATGAACTGAAGTTGGAGGTTCAAATTCGTACAAGAATAAAGGGTGAAGAACTACAAGTTTAAAGACATACCAAAGATGTAAAAAAGAATTATTGCAAACAATGAAGGAAAAAGGAAGCTGATGAAGTCCCATATGAAAGTAGAAGCCCAATATGAAAGAATAGAAACCTGAGGATGAATATAAAACAATTTGGTTAATCTTATGAGTCAGTAATGAATGTACAAGCGGATGGTTATTTAACCAACAGACAAACGTACCCCACTAATCAGTTGTTGGTGTTTGGCTTTTACTTCACGCTCCTGCATCAGTCAACCAAAAAAAATTTCCGGGGTAAGGAAATACTCAGAGCAGTATAGAACATACAAAATTACATTGAACAACTCTTAGGTAGGTACGTAGTTTAATTGACATAAAGTTTTTGTCATCAATATTGGAATCTATTTCAGTTGAAGCCAGGTTAGCAGTTGCTTGCTACAAGTAGGTATAGTGCTGTCTGGGAGTTGGTTGTGGTTGTTTCTTTATTATAGCCCTTATGTCATTGTAGTGGTCAAGGTCATTGTAGTTGTCATCAATAAAAAGTTGCTTTCTTGTACTAGAATGATGTAGTACATGAAGGGTCATTGCTTTGTGATGTACATTGTATCTGCTAGTATAATGTATCTTCATAATGTGCATTTATTGCTTGGCCTAAATGCATAAATAGTCTTAATCCATCATAAATGTATCTAGTGGATTAAGATTATAAATAAGACCCTTTGTAGCCTGGTGAAGGCATTCAATATTTATGAATTCAATACGTCTATGAAGAGACTCTTCATTGGTTTCCCTAACTAGAGTTCTACTCTGCATTCCTAGAATTCTCTTTGAGAAATTTAGATTATCTTTTACCACTTCCACTACATATACAATTAAACGCCTGCCAATACTAATATAGTGAGTAAATACTAAGGCATCTTCACTTACAGCTGTAACTTCAATTAACCATGTCCTAACGACTAGTGTTAAACAGTACAGTAAATCACTCAATTATGAAGCAAACACATTCGAAGTGGACTGTTGAAGGTATGTCACATTACCTTCACAATAGGAACGGCAAATGATGCAGGGATGAATGAAAATGCAATACTAACAATAACTGCAGCTGAGAATGCATCCAAATCCTGCAAAATGAACACAGGTAAATGTGAAAATTCACAGATCCTCCCATCTGTAATTGAATTGAACCCTATCGAAAGAATGAAGAGGTTTAAAACCACAACTGCACCATGAATGGCCACAGAATTGTACAGTTTACGTTTACCATATTTAACATTGAAAACCCAATCAGTGTTACATAATTCATTGAAGAAAACAATCCTGGCATCACTATACTTAAATAAATTGGTTATGACAAAGGACAGGAGGAGCAGCTTTGAGAATTTGAACATTCCATTACATAAATAAGTCTCACTTATTCCGAATGTTACAAAATGAAAATTAAAGTAGTTATTCAATCAACACTGAAGCCAAAAAAAAAAATTATTTATAGAGTGAGAATGACTTTCTTAGTGCTTAAAGGGTGAACTTGAAAACAAAATCTTAAGAATATTACTGAATGGAAATAACATACATGACGTTGCAGATGTTGGCTATTTGTCATTGGGAGAGGGTGATTACGCGTTTGGATTGTCATATTCTTATTACGAGCAGCAAGCCTAAGAATTGCAGCATTCATTAAATTGATAAAGGTAGGGGCAGCATGCTGACAGGAACTGTTGTGTAGCACAGTGTACCCTAAACTTCCATCATCATTCTGATCATCCATCAAAATTGCCCCATACCTACATCATGCATACATTACAGTGAAGCAAAGAACCGTAAATAAGAATTTCCAAGCTCATCATAGTCAACTAGAAATTCAGCTACTGATTTTGTCACAAGAAATCATTCATTCAGATTATTGCTGTGGAAAAATGTAGATGGAGCTCACAGTTGAAGAAGAGAATGTGTGCAAAATTTGTGAAATTAAAGGATTGCTAATTTGCTAATGAAACCAACATGCGTAGCCAAAAGGATCATGACTTGCACTATTAATTTCACAATTTTGTGTCCCATCTTTGATATATGACCAAATATCTACCTCAATCGACTTGCAATACTAACAAGATTGATGGGTAGATGAAATATATCTATACTATCACAGGGCCCACCTATTCTGCTCTATATATCTCATCTACACTAGATTGAGTTCCAGAACAAATATTATGATTTCTTACAGATGCAAGCTTCCTGTGTAGGGTAAAGGGTACTTATTGTAAACATATTACATTGACACAAAATTTAGAGAAAAAATTAGTAAAGGGGAGACTCATGAAAACCTCATTTTCAAGAGACCTATAAAGAGGGGAAGAGGGGAGGTATGGTAGGGGAATGCAATAAATTTGCGAAGAAGGAAAAACTTTAAATTCGGTTTAACACACCTTGACTGGTAAGATTCGTTAAAGCTAGACATTAAAAATTCGCTAATTGAAAGTAAAACAGGTCCCATGGTTGGCCCAGCTGCCTCAACTGCATCATCCAATATCTTATCTGAATTAGGGAATCTATATGCACTAGGTCTGAATTCTTGTATCCAACCCCCTTTAACATACTGTGCAACCTGCACAAGCAATAGCTTTTAAGCGGCAATGACCATTGATTTTGCAAGCTATGAGAAAACAATTGACAGGGGTACCCCCACAACTCTGTAGGGTACAAAATGAGCATAATAAAAAATGAAAGTCAAAGTGATTGACAAACCTCCTTTGCAATAGGCAAGGACAGATTAAAAGGGATTGGGCCACCACCACCACCACCTCGTAATAGTGGATTAAAATGTGAAGTTGTAAATGTAACAGACTGCTGATCAGGATGTGGCTTGAGCTTGAGAAACAGAAGACCGAAAAATAAGAAAACTGCAGGAATAACAAGCTGGAAAACAATTGTTTTCCGGTCTCTACGAGCAGATATTGCCCTCTTTGTGAGCAATGCTTTAGAATGTCGCCAAAAAGTTGACCTTGAAATGAAACAACAGCTACAGCAATGACCACCAACAAAGTTTAAAAAACTTAAAACTGTAGCGACAACCAAACCACAGGCTCTTCCCACTATTCTAAATAAGAACCCAAGAATCTCTTTATAATATCCAAAGGATTTTTTTGACTCAGAGATCTTTTTGGGAGAAGAATCATGAGAAGACTGAGAAATCAAAGAATCAAGACACTGTTGACCAGTCTTCTGTTCAAAACTAGCAGCTTCAGCATAGTCGCATCCTGCAACCCTCAAGAATACCTCCTCCAAAGTTGTTACAGATATTCCATAACTTTCAATGCCCAAATAGTCCTTCTCCTCGCCAGAACTTGTTTCTGAGTTTGATGTAGATCGTTTCATGCAATTCTCAATTTCCCTAAACATACATTCAAAGGATGATGCGGATGCCAAAGGAAGCTTAAAGGAAATCTCCGTTCCTACCTGCACAGGAATACAAAACCCCACATATAACTTACAGTACTATTAGCAGTTTAGATATGCATAATAATTTGTTAACTAATAAACTATAATGAAGTAAACACATATATCAGTTGCCCTCCCTCCCAACCAAGGGCAGGGGAACAATCAAAAGTAAGAAACCTATTTTTTGTCAATAAAGAAATAGTAAAGCTACAGAGACATTATTGTAAATGATCACTGATTTAATAGCATCTCTACTTTTATTAAATCAGCATGAATGCTTGAGTCATAGATGTGATGAGTACCTCGCTCACACATGTTGCTGATGGGATATGGCGGTAAACAATGTCAGAAGCTACACAGGCAGTAGGTGTCGACTGACATAAAAAAGAATAACAACGCATAGCATGTTAGAGTGGTGCAATGATAAGAGATACCAATCAACAGAATCCAGCAAAAGATGAACAGAAATAGAGGCATTACTTTCACCAAGGTTAAAGTATAACCAACCCCGTACTGACGCTTCAAGAAAAGGGAACTGTGAAAAATGAGAATTCAACATGAGAAAGTTGTATAGCATATTCACAGCAATATGCATTAAAATTTTTATGCATGGGTGAAGTACAGAGGAACATTCCAGATAGTGAGTTCTATACATACATATAGTTGAGCTTTTAAGTGGACAGAATACATATCCCAAATATAAAAAAGGCACGTAATAATTTCAACCCAATACCAAAAGTAATTGTCAGTTAAACCATGCTTCTTAACTCACGGAGAATATATAACTTGATCAGAACAAGGATTCAGATAAGAACTTAGTCAAAAAAATAACTCAATAACAAACTCTAACACTATAGGCTGTGTTTGAACAAGTGAAACCTTCCGCAACATTTCAAGGAACCATTAGCCATGATGGCTATACGATCTCCAAGTACTTCAGCTTCATCCATTGAGTGCGTTGTCAGTAACACTATCCTTCCCTTTCTGATTTTTTTTATTAGCTGCCATGTCAAGCGCATGGAGTATGGATCCATTCCACTAGTAGGTTCATCCAAAATTATAACCTGAAAATGGAAACAATAAAACTTTCCAACCCATTCCAACATGGGAAAGTAACAAGATAGTGCCATTTAAATTTTGTACTACCTTACTGTTTCCTATCAGTGCAATTCCAAGAGACAACTTCCTCTTCATGCCTCCAGATAGAGCCCTCACAGCAGTGTTCATTTTATCAGCCAAACCTACCTGATATAATCACATATGATAAAACAAATCTCTTAATTTGATTATGAAACAAAAAATTGTCCCCATAAGAATGTTATACAGCAATAAAATAAAGGTAGCATGGCATTATAATGGCATTGATAAAATCAAATATTCTGAAAATACCGGGACCAAAAATTTAGTACTGTGACTTCTGTCACAGGATAAACATGTAAACTCACATAGTAAGAAAAAACAGATGTTTGTTGCACATGAAACTTCAAAAACAAAGAAATTGGATCCCAGAAGGATACCAAACAGGGCCTAAGATTCTGGAATCAGAATGTATAAACATAAGATACTGTGCTGTATGTGATACTTCAGTGGCAAGAAGAACCAGTAGCTCAGACTAGCAAGCAGAACCATGAAGGAACACAGCTCTGCAATAATAACTTACTTGATCAACCATATCAACAACAGCGCCGTTCAGAAGATCTTCCTGCACACCCTTCAGTATAGCAAATATTTCCAAATGTTCCCTCACCTGGACAAAATATTAAAATCAGAGATCACTGCATGTGTGTGTTTCTAGGTATCACAAAATATCATTATTAATCAAAAGCATCAACTGAAAGAAATATGATATGAAAAGTACAAGAAGCATCAATAAATTATCAGTATCAACCCCATATTCTTTCGGTTGCAGGGTGATGCAGTTTGAGGGTCATAAAAATGAGATGAGATAGATAGATTCTTTTGGATTATTCAGGGTTGTGGATAAGGATAAACTATAGGTCGTAAAAGGTCGTACCCAGTGCACAAGGCTCCCGCTTTACGCAGGGTCTGGGAGAGGTGAATGTCGGCTAGCCTTACCCCCATTTATGGAGAGGCTGCTCCCAAGGATAAACTATAGGATCAAGTTAATTTTTGGTCAGCCCCAGCAGCCTCGGCCACTGTAGAAATCAGGAATTCTTCCTTGTCAGATTTTTTGTTTGGCTAGAAATCTGATCTTTTAACCCCTAGTGTGAAATTTAGGTAGCTTATAGAGTTTTGTTGTTCACGACTTAATATTTTGATTTACTTATCAAAACATAGTTACGACACGAACTGATTCTCTAAGCACCCGGAAAACCATTTTTCGCAACAATCAGCGTCCAATAAATACAATATAACTACTTGGAGATAGTTACTTTTTCCTTATGAAACAAAATCAAATGGTTGGGAGAGTGAGTTAGAGTTCTTAAGCATCTAATCATTTGATGAACTCCACCTACTTCACATAAAATACATTACAGTACCCATAAGATATCTTACAGCAAATTTTTTTAGCATGTAGACGATAAAACATAATCTTGCTAGTAGCTTCAAAGGAATTATCAGATTCAAGGATGGACAACAGAGCATGCTTCTCACTTACTGTCAATTCTGGAAAAAGGATATCACTTTGAGGACACACCCCCAATTCCTTTCGTATCTCATCCTACACATTCATATTAAACATAAAATATCACACTTTTGAACTGTTCCAAATATTAACAAAAGCAAGCAGAAGGTGTTTGATGGGAAAGATATAAAAGAAAGCCTTTGGTATCACATAGACATATATACAGGAAGATACTTCAAAGTGGACCAAACTGTCCAGTTTTTACATCCCACTGATGGATCATCCTTGCAAAAGATTAGCTAAACTGGAAACTATGGAATCAATTAATGGATCAAAGAAAATAAAGAACGGAGTGTATCCAATTATTGAAGAAGATTACTGAACCCTACAACGTGTTGGCTAATGATCGGCCAGCTTCTCATGTCATATTCTTATCACAGAGATGGTAATCTTCTTCAATCATGTTGTACGAGAGTCAATTAGGGTTGAGTAAGAATGAGGACACCCCCAAACTTTAATCCCTTATTTTACCACTGCTTAATGCTTTAGTGATGCTTGTTAAAGAAAGATTACCATGTCTGTAACAATATTCTTCCCGAAAACCAAAGCATCCCCTGAAGTAGGGCGAAGAAGGCCAACAAGCATTGATATCGTTGTGCTTTTACCAGCCCCGTTGTGTCCTTTCATTGACAAAATTTGAAATCAATACAAACAAAATGATGCATCAAGGACTATAAAACTCTATTTACTTGTTTTCATTTTCTAGTCAATGACAGTTATGAAATGACTATTTATATGTCTCATTTGGTAATTGGCATGTACCACAGCTTCTGCTTAATATGTTTGTGCACGCCCAGATTGCATGGATAGACCTAAAATGTCAACATAATGGTGAGTAGCATATTGAAAACACTCACCTAGAAGAGCAAGAATCTGATTTTCATACATGGTGAGCTCTAATGAGTTAACAGCACAGCATTTCCCCTTTTTACTGGCATAAACCTTATGCAGATTCCTTATTTGGATGCATCTACAAGTAGACAAAAAACGTAAAGAACAGAATAATGAATTTTTAAAAAAAGAAATTCCCAAGAATTCAAAAATTAAACAGACCTACCTATGGTCAAGCTCTTGTTGTTTCATGTCAAAGGTTATCGCTTCCACAGATGCTCTGGCATTATCTTTCCCAGAAAAACTTGCCTTCTTGCAGTCCTTGTCATGGCTATTAACTTCTAGACTGGAATTGTGATTATTAAGTTCCTTAATGCTTGGATTTTTCCAGAAGCACTTCTGAAAAATGAAGTTCCATGGATATCTAATTCCATTCTCCCTCGGAAGGACCTGATCACATAAGCCAATTTTGAATTCAAGAGGAGGATTCTACAGTTTACATTCAATCTTTACCACCTAAAATATAATTGAACATAATAAGTTGAAAATAAATAACTAATGGACATTTGGTGGTTCAAGATTCTTAGACAACCAGTGGATTCTCAAAAGATTAAGCTATCAGGGAATGGAATAACGATCTATTTTTAAAACTAACAAAGGGTAATTTAACCTCGTTCTCCAGATGAAGCCAATATTATATCACAATGTTTGGTAGTTTTTTCCCTATTTTTAACTTCCTTGAACAATAAAATATTCTAGACTCTGATTACATCCACATTTCTAGCCTATATGGCATATTGACATGTTATCGATCCATCTATTCGAACATTTAGGAAACTCTATTAAAATATGGGATTCCAAAATATATACCTTGTCCAGATAAAGACCAATTAAACAGTAGAGCAATGCATCGAGCAACATCATCAGTAGACAGACCAGAAAATTCACTCCAGATGATGCCTACAACGATAATAGTACTCAAAATTAGAACACATTGATAGAGGTTAAAATAATTTTGGTAGGAAATGACCCATATTCACAATGTACCCGCCATATGTTGCTCCAACGAAGGCCAACATGAGCACGCTCATAATCAGCAAAGTTAATTGACCCTAGAGCAAATGCCGTGGGCGAAAGCAGAGAAGCAACAACCTTTAATATCCTGAAAGAGAAAATGTATATGAAACCCATCTGCACTACAGAATTTGCAGACCATTAAGAAGGGGGAGGGGGTAGGAGAGAGAGGCACCACAGAAATGTACAAAGCTCAGAACTTACATAGGGACAGCCTCATCATTGACAGAGTAGTAAGGGAAAAAAGCACCCAGAAAAGCAAGGGTCCCAACAGCAACAGCTGTCTTTGCCCGTGTGAAGCATGTCGAGATTAAAAATGACAGCATAATCGCGCTCAGTCCGAAGAAGAAGAAGTAAATGAACACAACTGACTTATCACTATATTTGAAAAGGTTACCCATAGTGGAAACTGTAATGATTGCAGAAGAAATAGCGAACTGCAGAAGAAATCAAACAATCAGAAAGCAGTGGAAAGTCCAAATTTCTTTTACTTTACTCTTTCGCCAATGGAACTTAAACTAGATTAAGGAATATAACTTATAGTTGACCATCGAATGCAGTTTCCCAATCCTTAAAGCAAATGGGCTCAAAGTTGAGAATAAAAAAAGTAAACCTAATTTCTCCATCTTCTGGTCTAGTGTACCTAATTATATTCATGATCTAACCCAACCCACTACTGATATGCTACACTAACACTATGTGCTTAAGAAATCTAAGGACACACTTCCTTGCCTTGTAAATTGATCAATGCTAAGGACCCTATCATTGTGTGACACTGCAAATAGTAGAGCCATGCAACAATAGTTAGATTTCTATGCAACAATAGTTAGATTTCTATGAAAAGCCAAAGAACTGAAAGTTCGATATTGAAGTGCATTAAAAAATTCTACTACAAATGCAAAGAGCATGCAAAGTGGAAATTCAACGAAAATACAAAAGAACAGAGAACCAACCTGCAAAGCATATGTAATGAACCATGAGAGATGGAATATCCCGTCTTTTAGACCCATCATATAAAGACCTTCTTTTATCTTCTGTTCCTGAAACATTGCAAGGACAAAAAAGGGTTGCAGTCCAAAGATTTCAATCCAAAACATACAAATCAACATAGAGGATGAAAAACGACACTGGCCCAAAACATTAACAAAGGTAGAATACATAAATAAATAGAAACAATATGGTGACTAAGAAAATCATCATCTTTGTACCAATTAAAGTTATAATAACAGTTACCAAACCTTCTCAAACACCGAATAGCTGATCAACCGAGAAATTGGGTAGAGGAATCCCAGAAGATACCTGATCATCCAAGTTCCAGATCAACCAAATAGAGCTTGTCAGAACATCTGAGCTAACAAATATTGACTCCCAAGTCCCAACACGGATAATACAAAATTATAAAAGAAATGTAGATATACAAAATTCAAGGTATACGTACAATACACCCATCACACTTTTTATGATGGACTGGAACTCATCATCAGTGTATTCACGAGTTGGAAACGGGACTATTCGAATGTTTGATGGGCTGTAATGCATCCATGGAACGTTTAGAAAGGAAGGTTCACCAAAGGACAGCGATGAAGGAAGTTCTATATCCTTGGTGTCAGATTGTTGGGCCGCAAAAATAATAAATGAATCCAGTACTTGCTGGAGCTGCAGTTGTACAAAGGCATTAGAAAAATGGATGCGGTTTTTTCACAAATATAGTCGACGCAGTTTCACCAAAATTTTAATTGAAGAAAAGGGATTCGTCAAAGCTGTGAAGAAAATAAGTTGTGAAGAAAAATAGTAAACATATTTAATATGGAAGAAATTTAGAAGATGCACTGTCATTGAATAATAATCGTTAAACTTGTAAACGAGCTTCTTCGCATATTTTGATTTACATAAGTTTTTTAGAACATTAAAAGCCTGCTACTGACATATAGTTAGGAAGAAGCTCCATTCAACAACTAAAGGAACAAGTGAAATTAAGAAAACAAAAATCAATAACTGAACAATGAATGAAGCAACATTACAGTTAAAAATCCACTAGCGCTGTATTGCATGGTCGGAACAGCATTTACGCCAAGTTCCAAGTCATTGAGGTAGGGGCCATTCGTGTCCATGATGGATTTGACATCAGGAAATCCCGAGAAAGCCCATGTGTGATTAAGACGTATGCTATAATCAAATGATTGAGGACCTTGATCATGAAATACAACTGCTCCTTTGATTTTTGGATTCAAGCAATTCCTAAACAAAGAGTGGAATTTACTCAGTCACACAGCCAAATTCAATAATGCAATTCTCATAGAACCAAACAGGCTGAATTCATTAAACCAAAAAGCCATCCAGCTAATAATGGTCAGCAATTAAGAGAAACAGTACAGCAATGAAAGATGTTTCAAACTATAAGCATAAGTCAGATGGCTAGGTCCTTTTAAGGGGGATATTGGTGCACAAAAAAGAATACCACAACATGATTTAATTTGTGCATCATATAAATCATTTCAAAATCATGCATGTATGATAGACCTCACATCTAAATCCATGAAGATGTGTGCATCATATCCAGGAAACCAAAATCAAATTCAGAAGAGGAAAACTATAATGCACCAAGTTAGTAACAATATCTACAAGAATGAAAGCTTATTCACATCAATCAAGCATGCAGGAAAAGCTACAGTCATGCAGTCCAAGTGACCAAAATATGTAAGAGATTAAGAAGGAAACATTTGAGCCGCACTAGAAAGTCAGCAAAAAAAAAAAATTTGAAATTTGCAGTTCCTCACTAGTCTTTTACAGTCCATCAGTCCCAATTATAATAGAACATTTTAAGAAAATTTCAACTGTACTGTGATACAAAAGTATGACTTACAAGATTTGATTGCAGGTACCATAGAGATCTGAGCGTATGTAGGTTTCCAGCTCCTGTTCATCTTTGTAAACTCTAGAAACACGCTGTGAGTATGAAATGTGCATTAATTAGCTTGAGTCATCAAAACTTTGCCAAGGAAATTAAAGGAGGACACATTGTAAAATCTGTTATTTTATTTCTCTATTTGATGTAAGAACGCTAAATCTATGCAAAGGCCTCACTTAAAATGTTCAAGAAAGCTATATGGCAATAAAAAGCCAGAATTTTGCATTTAAATGTACAGTTAAAAAGTGGAAGAAAATGAGATTCTTCTAACAAATGAAAAACAGTAGAATTCACAACTATTGAACACTGGATCAATCATTGGAAACTACTAATAAGAATATATAATGCACTTGTGAGTTGTGACAGAAAACCTAGTTTTCACCATCATGTGTATCCAGGTAGTTTCCAGTGTGTCTGAACCAATGCTATGATTTAGAATTTGAGATAAAACATAATCAAGAATTGCCTACATTAGTTTGTTGATGAATGAACCATATGTCAACAGTATTTTGTTTTCTGTTTTGGTTTGGTCTTCTTGACCAACCTCTTTACCTGTTACCTTTGACCTTAATACAATCATTCTTTATCAAAAAAAAAAAAAAAAAAAAACCATATGTCACATTAGCCCCAAAATTATTTTTCTGAAGATGAAGCATTCCTCTACATGAAAACACCATTTTAAAAACTAGGGTAGGATGGTACAGTACCCAAGATGTTTGTTTAGCAATATTATTTTGCTTGATTGAAATCAGTATAGCGTTGATACTTAACCGTGGGTAAAATAAAGTCCGAACCAATAACATCCAATCTATCTAGAGTTGTAAAATAAAATTCATACAAGGCAAAGAATTCAATGTCAATATTTTGCAAATAAATTGTGAAATAGAGAAGAGGTGTAAAAAATTGGATGCACTAAAGAAAATAATGCATCCAATTAAACATTAGCACAGAAACACAATCACACATTACAAAATATGGAAGTAGCATGCAAAAGAATGTTAAAAATTGTTACCTTCAAGAGGGGAAATTTAACCGACATTATGTTAATCATTGACCTTGTTTCTTCTGTATCTGGTGCAAAAGCCAGAAACTCTTCCTTATTCAACAGTAATTCCAATACTTGTTCAAAATTAGGTGACACTCCTTTGCCCACTTCCACAAACATCCCATTCCGGATATACCTGGTTAAGCCTTGTAAAACTTAGTTGTAATACTTCTAACAAAATAAGAAATTTTGTGAAACATCCATTTAGGTTTTTGAGAGAGTATTGCTCAAAGTAAAACACCCCTTAAAATATAGATAGTACTAAATCAGGTAACAAGCACATAACTGCATGCAGCACACACACAACATGCATGCAAGGACACTACACACATAAACACAATACATGAATTAGCCAAAGTTTGTCAACACTTACGGCTGCGCTGGATGAATCTGTGTATCAACATGCATCCTCACAGCTATTAACAACAACATCACCACTGTAGGAAGTAATATCTGGCAGAAAATCATTAGAAATTTTTAGATTGATTTCATCAACTGTTATACACAAATTTTATCCAAAAAAATTAAGAAATGAGAAATATAAGCAGAAAAATTATTCTAGTTGGAACAATTATGATAACACAGCCAGAAAAACTGCCACTTTGTAACCAAAACTCAGAAGGAAAACAGTAGATTTTCATCATTTAGTTTTGAAATTAAAATTAAGGAAGCATAGTAGAATAAAGGAAACAAAAAAAATACGATGACAACAACTTACTTCAACATAGCTTGACCCCAACTATTTGAGGTCGAATAGTACATGAATCCTAGTTCTCCAACCTTACGCTATATTTTTTTAAGTCACACTCTACCTTATCATTCTTAATTACCACTACCCATGTTCTTTCTTGTCTTCCTTTTCCCCTGGCACTAGCCTCTCTGCTCATTAAGTCACTCTGCTAAATGGTGCATCCATTGAACTTTGATGAACACAGACAACCCACCATAGTCAGTGAACTATCATTTTTATCAGAATATGTGCTAATTAACCTTCTAAGTTCATTTCAAATCCTATCCTTTCACGTCTTCCCATACACAATATCAACATGCTCACATCTTGTTCAGTTCTGGTTCCATATGGCATAGCATCTATCAGTTCTTCTGTAAAATTTACCCTTCTATCCTAAAAGTATCCAATGAACATGTACACTCCACAATTTAGCTATCTAGACGGGATGCAGTTACTGATTCATGATCTGGCATTTACAAAACAACCACATAAAACAACGAAAAAAATTATATTTTCCAAAAGGCATAAAATAGTATGGATGTGATTCTAATTGTGCATCTTGATCAGTTGGATAGGTTCTTAGTAGATATCGATGCAAAGCTTTTGAAAATATGTTTGCATATGCTACATTCCTTTATCATTTCGTCCAAACGTAGCAGTGCCTATAAGTACATGAACTTTTTAGAGTACTCATTCACTCTCATTTTATGAACCGCATCATCTTGAATTTCTCAACCCTCATGATTGATCTGATAGAGAGAATTTCACTATCTGGAATCACTTGACCCTTGAATTTCACCGCCTACCTACTCTTCTTTTCCTACAGAACATTACATATAATCGTTCTAAGATGTAGTTCCTTTACAGTCGTCGGTCGGATAACTCGAGCTTTTCTCCACAACTCTAATTTAGAAATTATCCTCTAAAAATAGGAAAACAAATGTCACCAAAACAAAAATTACCAAAATTGAAATGAATTACAGAACAAATGCGGCTATAATTGCTGAGCGATTATTGAAATTTTACGAATTCCTGAACGAATTACACACTAAAATCAAACAAAAACAGACAAAAAAACTCCGAATTTCTGGTGATCACGTAAAAGCATAGAAGAAAAATCAAGACTGGAAACATTAGCAAACAAATCAAGATCAAAACTAGAACAAATTCAAAAACTGAAACAAAAAGTAGACGGAATGAGGAGGGAGAGAGAGACCTCAGCGCAGGTGACGAAAGGGTGACGAACTTTGAGAAGCCAATTCTTCCATAGCATAATCTTCAACTGCCTCCGTCCGGTCCCCATCTCCGCTGCAAAGTTCAAACCCTAGTAGCTCGCAACCGTACAGAGTCCGGTTTTCCTCTTCGTTTTCCGCTTTCTCTCTCTCTGCGTTTCAGAATTTAGAGAGAGAGAGAGATACAAAAGTAGAGAGGGGGTGCTGACTACGAGGGCGGAGGTGGCAACTGGGAAATGCTTGAGTAAAAGTCCAAATTAGACATCTGTTTAGTGTCAGGAGCATCTCTCTCTCTTTCTCTCTCCTCTCTCTCTTTCTCTCTCTTCTCTCTCTGTCTGTTGAGGATTGGTGAAAGAGATAAAGGAAAAAGTAAAGAAAATATAAAATATAAAAATATGAAAAAGAAATCGTAACGACAAAAGCAAGGAATTTTTGTGGTTTTTAGAAATAACTAATTAAAATTAAGTGTTTGTTTGGAGGGGTGGGAATATTAAAGTGGACTCGGTGGAAAAATTGTACGTTTGCGTTTGGCTGAATTGGGTGCTTTGGTTTGGTTTGGACTGGGCGGCGGAGGCACCTTCCCGTTGCCGGTAAGTTCTGTCGTTGAAAAAACGTGTAATATCTACTGAGGGTTGAGAGTGACGTTTACCTACCCGCGAGATAAATAAGAAAATGTTGTCCCAATAGTAACTTCAGTGTATCATAATATTTTAGTTTAATCTGTAATGTTGTGTACAGAAAGGGCTTACATATCATATTGTATTATTATACCAGATATCATGGTGTGTGGTGAATGTATTCATATTGTATTGTATTGTTATATAAAATTTTGCTTTAGATTACAAGAGGCAGGTGAGAGAAACCAAAAATTTGTATACCTTATAAATTGTTGGCTTATTAGTTGAAATGACCCTTGAAGTTAGTTTTGTTTTATTTTGACCCCTGAAACTAACATTTTCAACTATTATGGTTTCACTTCACCCCATTCCATTAAAGAACTGTTAAATTCAAGGACATTTTTTACACATTTATCTCTAACGTACACACTAAACCAATCTCAATTCCATTTTGTGATGACTCTATTATATACCCATGAGTTTTGGGCATTTTTTAAAATAAGTTATTATATCAATAAAATTTTGAGCAACAAAATCATTATATCAACCAAAATAAGGTAACATTTTTGTTCTTACCGTCATTTCACTTGCAAGACATTCATGTATTGGCTCGAAATCTTACAGTTGAAAAATACTCATTACAACAGAAAGGAAACATGGTCAGCTTATTTCAAGATATTTTTCTAATCGAAATTGGACTAACCACAAGTTTCACCCATATAAAAAAGATCTATTAGTTGCACAAAATACTCATGCCAAAATACTTCTCAAACCAAAAAAAAATCATCTAAAGCAAATGTGCACAATTTGCAACTAAAATTTTCACATTGTTGCTCGAAATTTTTCTGTTGATTAAATAATTTATTTTTAAAAGGGCCTGAATCATGAGGTTTTGAATTAGAGTTGTCAAACATGGAATTGAGATTGGTTTAGTGTGTGAGTTAGAGGTAAATATATGTGCAAAAAGTCTAAAATACCCTTAAATTTAAGGAAAACTAATGAAAAGGGTTTGAAAACTTTGAGTTTTAATGATAAGGACAAAATAAAGGGTAAAGTGAATAGTACCATGTTTGATTTTTTTTAGTGTAAAAATGTGATTTTTCGTTAAAGTGAACGATACCACAGACTTTTCGTTAAATCTCCCTTAAATTTACAATCCTTTAACATAATCAAGTGAAATAAGACCAAAAAAGTTGAAAATGTCATTTTTAATAGCAAGTGAGACAAAACTTGTTTCATGCGATAAATTAAGACTAAATAATAGTTTCAAGACACATTTCAATTAATGCTTGTTTATAAAATTCAAACCTAAATCAACAGATAATATATATAGAGAAGTATTATTGGCACTCCAAAAATCTCATTCTACACTCCTCACAAGTGTATTTTTCTTTCTAAATATAGAAAGTTTGGAATGTAAAATGAGAAATTTGGAATGTCAATAATAATTCCCTATATATAACTCAACAGCTTAGCATATGTAGTTATTAGTGTCATGTTTGACCACTTGGGTACAACCCACCGCCAAAAGTAGTGAACACATCTCCTAGTCCCAGCGAAGGAGATAAAGCAATAAATTAATCAAGGAATAGGATCAAGGGACAAATATTTTTACAAATACTTTTACACTCTTTTTAAGCCTTTTGATTACATGATATCCAATGGTTCTTATTTATTCATTAAATGACATGGATGCTTATGTGGATTTAACTAATATTAAAGATAAACTAAAACTAAAAAAAAGTAAAATTTGGAAAATTAAAAATGTAATTAAAAAACCAAGATAATTTAACTGAAATTTATTCTCTTATTCCCCTTTCGATCAAGACTTGAACCCCTAATAAAAAAATCATGAAACTTCTTCTTGTAAATATAAACTCGAGCTTTGTCCCTTGATTTAATATTTTTGCAGAAAGTGGTTGCTGGATTATGCACGAGCTTAGCCTTGACCCTAAACTTTGTTACACAAGACCGAACTGTGGCTTCTTCATCACTAGCTATGCCAGACAATCAACAGCAGCAAATGCACTTGCCACAATGCAACCATGATACACAAGAACCAATGATACCAATGACGGTTATGGCGAGGCCATATGATTTCATTTGCAGAAGCAGCATGTTCTTTCCCAACCAAATTCTATTGCAGACCCAACTATGGCATCTTCATTAGGCATGGCTAGACAAGAAGACTACCTTCAGCACAATGGTTTTATGAATAATGCTTCGACGGACATGCCACAACATTACTACTCCAGTACACAAAAGCCAAGTAGTGGTACTGATTCATCTCAATATGATCTGTTGCAGACTGGTACGACTAATTTCGCTGATCCAAGCACACTACTTTGTTACACAAGACCACCAGCTAGACTACTTTGTAGCCGATCCTACTGCGGCTTCTTCACCAGTTAGTTCATCCAATCTTGATCAAAATCATCAAATCAACAATAAAGATCAAAATCCACTTCTTAACTTTGACTACACCCAAATTTATGATTGTGATGGTGATGACATCAAGCTTCCTCATCGGCAAAGAAGAAGTTTCATGATTTTTTTATTAGGGTTCAAGTCTTGATTGAAAAGGGAATGAGAGAACCAATTTCAATTAAATTATCTTCCTTTTTTAATTAAAATTTTAATTTTCCAGATTTTATATTTTATGATTTTATTTTATCGTTAATATTGGTTAAATCCATATAAGCATCCATGTCATTTAGGGTGCGTTTGTTGCACCTGACTATCTCGGATTAGACTAGTTTTATGGATTAAGTTGGACTGTCTTGGCTTAGACTAAACATGATAAAAATAGTGAAGTGTTTAGTGCAGTGCCGGATTAAGTGTCGGACTAAAATATTAACCCAATTTTTTTGTTAATAGGAGAACAGGAAATTAAGAAAGAAATGCAACGCCACGTTGTATATGGGCAGCGTAAAACACTAGAAAATGGAGATGAGCAAAGCATGTCGATGATGAGAAAGACCACACACTGTATATTCCTTCAAGAAAGAGATTGTGCTAACAAAATTAACCCAGAACTCAAAATTAAACCAAAAAAAAAAAAAGGAAATGAAAGAAATTAACATCAAAATTAAACCCAGAACTCCACACTGCAACGCCAAATCCATGTAAGTTTTCCTACCAACCAAACAAAATTATCCCAGAACTCCAAAAGGTCCAAGAATGCTCTAGAGTGTGGGACTGCAGCGCTATTCCTTTCAGTGGCTTCGACGACACCGAATCTTGGTCGTCAACGATCTCTTCTTCTTCAAGCTCATTGTCGTCCTCCCTCGATGACACCGAATCTTGGTCGCACAAAAGATGAAGGTGGTCATCGTCGACGGCCTGGCTATGGTGACGGCTCAACAAAAGAAGGCGGAGCATCGATGGACTGGGGGGTTTAGCAAATGAAAGTGGGGATTAGATGTTGGCCTGGTTTCCTTCTTCTAGTCCTTGCTAATACCAAGCGAAAGCGTGGGATTAGGTTGAGAGGTTTAGTGAAGCGCGCAGGGACTCGTAGTCAAGGCGAGTCCCATTTATTTTAGTCCCACAACCTACCAAACGTAGGATTATAGTCCTACTTAAGGTAGTCCAAGCCAATCCCTCATAAGGAGATGTAACAAACGTGCTCTTAATGAATAAATAAGAATCATTAGATATCATGTAATCAAAATGCTTAAAAAGAGTGTAAAAGTATTTGTAAAAATATTTGTCCCTTGATCCTATCTCATTACTCAAAGTATCCAAATGTATAATTAATTATAAAAAACCATGAACATAAAAGATGACGTTGTAGGTAGGGATGGGCAAATACCCATCAGTTATGGGTAACCGCGGTTATCCGCTCATTTAAATTTCGCGGTTACGGTTATGGGTAACTGTTTAGATAATTAAATGATTATGAGTATAACCGTTTACCAGTAAAATTTAAATGGGCGGTTATGAGTATTAACCGCGGTTATAACGGTTACCCGTTTACTCGTTTATGAATAATCTGTAATTTTGATTTTCAATTAAAATTAGGGAAGTCGTGGAAGAACAAGTCTGAATTCATATTTTTAGATGTTCTAACTATTTCTAACAAATGGGTTTCTTTTCTTTCTCCTGATATAATGTCCTGTTTGTTTTACATGTTTTGTATACACTTATGTAGTCGTGGAAGTTAGTCCTTTATATCTTAGAAAAGTTTGAATTCATGTTCTGCTTGTAAAACTAGGTTGTTATTTGTAAAACTAGTTTGAATTCACAATGGATACAAATGTTCTGCTTGATATTTTAGAATTAAGCATCACATATATCTATATTTTTACATTTTTAGAACTCTGAAGTCTGAATTCATGTTCTAGGTGCTGCAAATTGATATTTTAGAATTATTGGAGTTGTTGTAAGATCCCACAACATCCAGGAGAGTGATCCTTATATGTATATTCTCATTCCTACCTAGCATAAGGCCTTTTGGGAGCTCACTAGTTTCGGGTTCCATCGGAACTCCGAAGTTAAGCGAGTAGCGCGAGAGCAATCCCATGATGGGTGACCCACTGGGAAGTTCTCGTGTGAGTTCTCAGAAACAAAACTGTGAGGGCGTGGTCGGGGCCCAAAGCGGACAATGTCGTGCTACGGTGGTGGAGCGAGCCTGGGACGTGGTGGACCCCAGGCCGGGATGTGACAGTTGTATACGCTTACAGTTAAAAAAAATGTAAATAGGCGCAAAAAAGAGTAAATGGGTTAAAAAATGGATAAACGGGTATACAGTTACGGTTAAATGGGTACGCAATTATGGGTATGGTTAACCATTTATAAACGGTTATAGATATTGGTATAACTGTTTAGGTAATTACCCAACGGGTATGTGTATAAACGGTTATGGGTAAATAACCGTGATTACCCGTCCGCTATAACCATTGCCCATCCCTAGTTGTAGGACGCAATTGTAGGATCATAATGTTGCAGACAAAATATTAGGTCTTTCAACTTCTAAGCTTCATTGTCGCTGGGCTGTGGGGCTCATTGGTTTTCTCATTGTGACGTAAATATATATAATTATGGTGGTATTTCTATATCATTGGTTACGATTAGTATTTAAAATTTATTTAATACGGTTGATATTTTCAGGTAAATATTCAAAAAAATCATAGAAACATAAAGAAATTGGGTGTGAAGTTTAAACTTCACCTCATATCAGATAAACTTTAAATTTAGGCTAAAATCAACACATATCGTCGATATTTCTAACACGTTTGTTAAATATAGGATAAACTCTTATATTTCATCCATAACAATGTTTGACAATTCCTGAAGTTTCATTTTAAATTTTTATCATTTCATCTGTCGGTATTACACAAATTTGCATATCGATATTTCCTCTGATAGCGATATTTTAAACACTGACTACGATATATCACAATGCAGTATATTGTATTACGAAAGTCCTTTTACACAATCTCATACAAACTTTTCATATTTCTTTATCAAAAAAAATATTAGAGAGAACACATGTAAAAATCATATTTGTGTCAACCTCTAACATGAGAACAATTTATATAACATTGATAACCACCACACATCATTTCACAGTAAAACAAAGAAATTTGAACCAAAATGTATACACATTTTTACCCTATAAAAATATACACACATTTTTATTTTATTAATACCGATGGACAGAAATGGATGCATGTATGGACCGAGGTGGTCTCGAGACCATCCAGAAGTCCGAAGAAACGCATGTGAGGACCATCCAGCGGTATGGGCAGGTGATGAAAGAGAGAAGACCACCATGATTGTGCAAATGTTGTGCAGCATAAGCTTTAAACCAAGAAGAAAAACCACCATAACTCTGTTGTTCTTTGACCTTGGTTGTGCCACTTAGCATTTAATTAATAAAGAGATGGTGTATTACTCAACCAATACTTTTTATACCATATGTTTGACACTGTTATTTCTTTAAAATTTCACTATATAATCATACGACCTTTGAAAAATATTTGTAAAGTACTAGGAAATCGTAATCACTTGACCCCTTCATCTCATACCATCAAATTCACTAAAATACTAATGCAAAAATATAATATCTTTGTATGTTATAAGATAAATAATAAACTCAAATCCTCAATGCAAATATAGTTTTTTAGAATGTTAGTACCATAAAAATGTGGTTGTTATTGACCATAAGATGTTGAGATTTTTATGGTACTAATATAAGAGGTTGAGGTTTTTATAAACCATAAAATGTGATTATTATTGATGATTAAATTATTACTTACTTATTATTTAATAAGCTTATTTTTTATTATTAACATATTGTAATTTACAAGTTTAACCTAAAAATAGTCAACCTAGCATTAGGTCATCTCCAACCGAAGGGTCTAGAGGGTCAGAAGGCTGAAAATAGCCCTAAAACCGTCTCCAACCGAGGGCTAGGCCAGAGGGCTGGGGAATCTAGGAGGGCCCCACGAAATTTCAAAGGGCCAAAAGGCCAAAATGTTGGCTGCTGGCTGGCTATTTATTTTTTTTTATGTTTTTCCTATTGTTGTTGGTTATAACCGACAGTAATAGGTATTCATAGGCAAAAAAAAATTTATTTACTATTAGTGTCGGTTATAACCAACACAAATAGTTTGAAATTTTTTTCGAATATAACGGCTAGCTGACTTAGCTAGCCGTTGGGTTTTTTTATTTTATTTATTTAAACATTTCTTTTCTTCTATAAATATGGTGAAGTTCTTTCAATTCTTCACTTCATTTGCAATATTTCCTTCTTCAATATTTTTCAATATTTCCTTCTTCAATATTTTTCAATATTTCCTTCAATATATTTTCCAATATTTCCTTCATCTATAATATTTGTTTCAATTTTTCAATAATACTCCTATGATGGCGGATGATGAAGATAATAAGAATTATGGATATTAAATTTAAGTTGTTGTAGTTTTTAAATTTAATTTGTCATTTTTAAATTTTAGTTGTAGTTTTTAAATATAAGTTGTAGTTTTTAAATTTAAGTTATTGTTGTTTTTAAATTTAAGTTGTAGTTTTTAAATTTAAATAATAAATTATGTTTAACCCTTTGGCCCTCGGTTGGAGACAGTTTTTTGTGATAGGGCTAAAACGAGTCATTTGGCCCTCTGGCTCTCGGTTGGAGACGGAGACAAATATGATCATGTACTGTTCATTAAAATATTAATATATTGAAGAATCTTGAAGGGTCAAAAGGCTAAAATGAGTCATTTGACCAACCCTCGATTGGAGATGACCTTACTCTTTTCAGTGTTGGAATTCACTGGTATCAACATGGCAACGTGGCTTTGCCCGACCACATAACATTCCTACTTAACAGTCAAGATTCTGTCAACGTAGACTACATCGGGTCAATGTACACGTGTGCAGGAGCTTCAAGAAGGAAGCTTCCTTGTAGGGCCCAGTTTCCCACCCAGCCCAAGTGCGTTCTTGGATTGATGTGGCAGGAGTAGGACCAAACTGCGGGTCCCTCTTTAGTAGGCCCAATTGTGACAGAAAGATGATGTGGGTGGGTGTTTGCAAATTCAATTCATCTATTCTATGATCACGAGTGATTTTGTGTTTTTCTGACACCTTTGTTTCATTTGCTCAAATAAAAAAAAAAGAACCAACACCTTTGTTTCTATGGATATTTAATTTATTTCTCACATTTTATTTCTTTGTACATGTAAAATAATTTACTGAACTTCTAACACCATCTCCAACTCTTGGTTAAAACATGAAATTTTTAACTAAAAAAATAGGTTTTAACCCAAAAATAATTTTTCTGTTCCAACCCTTACAGGTTAAATTTTTTAGTCCGAGATTATTAAATAATGAATTTAGGATAATTTTTTTCTTAAGGTAACTTTTTTTTAAGAAAATTTATATAGACTATCTTAATTAAATTTTATGAACACTTTAACCTAAAAATATTTAGATTCCGATAAATATTGAAAAATTATTAAACCGACAACATGAAACTCATGGAATATTATGAAAGAATATAAAACATATGAAAGAATATTTTTTTAATTATTCTAGCCGTTAGATTTACATTTGGACCATTAGATTTTCTTACTTTTTACCTTTGGATTTGATCATATTAGATATTGGTCATTGAATTTAATGAATTTCTAAATATAAAACTAAAGAAAAAACATACATACCGGCCCACTAACCTAGAGAGGAATTCTAGCCTAAATTTGTCCCAAAATGAGTTTTGGGTTAAAACTCATATTTGGTCTAAGGGTTGGAGCAAGTTTGGGTAGGTTTAGAACCTAAAATTTGAGTTTTAGTCCAACGGTTGGAGTTGGTCTAAGAATCCTATTTTTATTTTTTTTTAACTTTTTATAAATTATTTTTCTCTGGACAATCATTTTTCATTTTTGTTGGACGCTCATTTTCCTAGTATTTGAGTAGAGTTTCAAAGAACCTTGGGTCAAATTTTAGAAAAGTACGACAAAGTGAAGTTTAAATAAACACAATGAAGTGAAATTCAACAATAACGAAGTTCACCAATATTGGCTACTACGTTGTTTAATAATTATTTTCCATAAGAAATTACAAAGTCCTTTGTGGTAATTTTAATATGGGCATAAGTCTTTTTATTTAAATAAAATATATCAGTATCTACGTACAAAACTTGGGTGTACAGAGAATCATTCTTCTATCACACGTCAGAATTATTCCAAGTAAAGCCATATCATATGCATCCAAACGTATAAAGGTATCTACGAGAGATTTTCAGGATATTCGGAATATAATACAAAGAAGTGGATGACGTTGATCTATGTATTTAGGGGGGTGTAGTCAAATTAGGATTTGACATGATTTTAATGTACTTTAAAATCAGAGGGTAATCAATTATGATTTTAAAAAATGATTTTAAAAGACTTTAAAATCATGGTGTAGTCAAATTAAGATTTAAAAGGATTTTAAAAATACATCCAAATCCAGAGGTAGTTAAGTGAGATTTTAAAAGATATTTTTAGAATGATTCTAAATCTATGGGCATTCAAAAAATAAAGATTTGGTAGGATTTCATGAAGAAGTGGATTTCGTTGGATTTGAGAGCTTGAAGTATATATACCCCCAACACCAAATACAATCCCACCTCAACCCCTAGTGTCACATCCCGGCCCGGGCCCCCACCACATCCTGGGCTCGACCCCATTGTAGCATGATATTGTCCGCTTTGAATCCCGACCACGCCCTTACAGTTTTGTTTCTAGGAACTCGCACGAGAACTTCCCAGTGGGTCATCCATCATGGGATTGCTCTCGCGCGAACTAGCTTAACTTCGGAGTTCCGATGAAACCCGAAGCCAATGAGTTTCCAAAAGGCCTCGTGCTAGGTAGAGATGTGAATATATATATATAAGGCATACAAGATCCACTCCCCTAGGCGATGTGAGATGTTACAACTAGGATTTCTTTCAAGCTTACGTTCCATTCTCCCTCTCTTCGGCCCTCACTTCTCAGCTAGAACTACTCAGTTAAACTCATTGAATCTGCTATGGAAGTGGTAGGTTTGTCAATAGAGTTGCAGATTGACTTAAGCTACATAAATATTCCATTTCAAATCAAACCCAGAAGTTTGATTACCAATCAAATCGGCAAAGTAAGACCAAAATTCAAAACCCACCATCTATAATGTAAGAACATATCAACCCACTAGTAAAAAAATCAAAACCAAAGAAGAAGAATTTGATTTGCACTTGAAAGTCCAATTGAATCACTTGTCGATGCCCCGAATTGAATTTGAATAAAAAACAATCATTCTTTAGGGAGACAGAAAATGGATAAGACAATTAAAAAGTGTGAATTGGGTTGACAGGCTTGAAAAGGAAGCAGCTGCATAATCATGTTTTAGGGCACGGAGGGAGAAAATGGTGTTTCTTTTGTTATTTGAAAAAAAAATAAAAACAGTCTAATAAAGATAAATGAAAGGAAAAGACTATGGAAATCCATCAAAATCTACAAATAAAATCCATACAATTCCATAAAAATCTATAATATAAATCCATATAAATCTGTCAAAATCCATATAGAATTGTAAGTACATTAAAATTTTTTTGAAATCTGTTACTTAAAAAAAGTCTATTAAAATCCCCTGAAATTCAAATTGACTACACCCTATAGTCACTTATTTATTGTCAATTATGGTTTTTTTAAGTACATTGATTATTGTACGATCACTCTCATTACAACATACATCAGAGTTGAATGAGTGATTCTACTAGTACATGAATGTTCCATAACCAATCTTCATTTTTCTTAGTCTTTCGTAATTATAGGGTAAGATTTCTACACATTATTTTAAGAGAAATGCTTAGGGGACTCTCTCCAAAGTGGGTCTTTCCATGGACTATTTGTCATCTCATGCTTTGGGCACAATGTTATGTAATGTTGTCATAGAAATTGACATTAAACTGTGAAGTGATAGAGCATCGATGAACAATCCCACTTTAAGAAAGTCCGCTTAACATTTCTCTTATTTAAAATTTTTTGCCTTATCTACAACGCTTTTTTTCCTCCCTTCCCTCATAAATAAAACAATAAAAGAATATGAAGTTTGATTGTACCCAATTTCCAGAGAAATTTTTTTTTCTTTTTTTAAGTACATCGATATTTTTACACTTAGGAGATAGTGGGATCGGTTAAGTCACACAATGTGCAACTTAATTTGGTATCGAATTCATCATCCACGAGATTTGAACTTAAGATCTTTCACATTTAAGTAAAGAAGAATATCACCCGACAGTAGTACTGGTTGCTCAAGAGAAATTCTTTACAAGTGAGATTCTAACAAACAATAAAATGTAGGTGTTGAGGACGTAAAACATCAAATCCACAGTTGAAACTTGAAAGTCCCCCATTGCTATAATTTTTTTTTTCTTGGGTGAAACCCTACTGCTATAACTAATGGTAGTACCTACCAATCAAAAGACTAGCAGAACCTGCCATTCAACCAGATGATCAAAAAAGTGAATAGGATGTGATTTACACTTTCAAATAAGAATGAATGATTAACATTGTAATACCTACCATTCAACCGGTTGATAAAAAAGGTGAGTAGCATATGATTTACACTTTCATATTTAGGTGTCATTTGATAATAATTTTGTTTTCAACTTTTTATAAAATATTTTTTTTGTTAATTGTTTTTCAGTTTTTGAAAATATATAAACTGAAAGGTACTTGTGAGTTTTTCAAATTTTGATTTTCAGTTTTCATTTTCTAAAAGCTGAAAACAACTGTTAAACAAATTTTTATTATTATAAAAGAAAAATACACTTATGAGGAGTGTAAAATGAGAACTAAAACAATATAATTGTTACAAAACAAGCTCAGAGAAATAACAATTAGTTGAACTTAAACACACAAAATCATTAAATAGGTCTCTGTTAGCACTTAAAACTAGGAGGTCAACAAAGTACTAGTATCATTAAACTTTGGTGGGTGTAGAAGTGCAACTGATATGAACATGAACAAATTTAAGTGGTTCACCAGAAATAATGGGCTATATCCACTAGTGAAGTTTGCTATAAATCTTGTTGTGTTACCAGGATGCTTTCCATAACGTAATTAAAATTCTCTCTTGGATTTGACCTCTACTTAGAAGTATTCGTTCCTTTTGGTACCGTTTAGTATGCAGACGGGACGTAACGGGACAAAACAGGACGAAACAAAACATAAGTTCCATGCTACGTTTGGTAGCATAGGATGGAATGGGACAATTTCGCGTTTGGTACAAGCAAGACGGAATGGAACGAATGATTAAATGACAAATTTACCCATATTTCTTTGTTGACTCCATCGACTCAACCTAATGGATTTTCTGCAAAACTTGGATTTTTTGCCGCCATATATATGAAGGTGGAGTGAAGCCGACAACTTGTTTCCAGATTGCCATTGGTACAAACAAGAAGAATCATTCTTAGATTTACTTTCATTTCGTGAGGTGGGTTTCTCTAGGATTTCCAAAGCATTGAATTTGGACCTCTTGTCATTGGATTTTGATGGTCTTGAAGGCCTCATAATAGGAGCTGATTTAGGGGCTTTCAACAGCTTCTTGTTGTGTAAAAAAGGGTTTTGGAATTAGAGGAAAAAGAATGATGAGAGAGAGAAAGAACCTGAGGCAACCTCGCAGGGCTTCAATGGAAATGGAAGATGAAGCATCGCTACCATTGTTGCTACTGTGAACGATGATGGCATTGAGATCCTGTAGTGGATTTCGAGGGCTTTGCCCTTTAGTTTTTTCTTGTTCATTGTTGCCAGTGGTGGTGCCGGAGATGAAGCTGAGTTTGAAACCAAAATAGCACTCAGCATATCTGAAACCAAACCAAATGATTTGAAAATCTAATGGTGGGAAAAAGTTGGGTTTGCTAGGATTAGGTTAAAAAGGGGTGGGATTATTTGTTGCAAGCAGCAGGGGTGGGAATATTTTGGGGTGGGTTTGTTTTCTTTTGCTTGGGAGTGGGTTTTTTTTTTACATGCATGTTTTCGACCCTCGGTTGCCCTCGGATTGTTGGATATTAGGGAGGGTTCGGCTTTGGATGAACCAATGCATAGGCATAGTTAGGTTGATGGGTTTGTGGTGAAGGAGGATGAGGCTACATGAGAGAGGGATGGTAGAAAAGAGGGTGACGACGAGAGAGAGGGGATGGTAGACAATGGAATTAATGAAAAAGAGGAGAGGTATTTTTGTTTAAAAAAATTATAATTTTGTGTCCCACAGGGTGGAATGAGTAATTCCAGGGGGAAGAGGTGGAACGAAAATTCAGCCAAAACTCATTACGTGGAACAGCGCGTTCCGCCTGTTTTTTGGCGCACCAAACGTGGGACGGAATGCCTTGTCCCATTGCGTTCCGTCCCGTCCCACGTACCAAACAGTACCTTTATATAGGTCGGGGGATGTGCCTATAAAGTCTTTGGGGCTTTAAGTTTTGGACTGTCCTAATTGGTAGATTAGTTGTATGAGTGGATGGAAAGATATCTTCTCTGAATCTTCCACAAAGGCTATCAAATTAAGTGATCTAGACCTTTCAAATTTCATCCAACGGCCCACTTGTTTTGACATCTTAGAAACTGTAATAATTTTTTGCCGTTGGGTAAAATTTAAAAGGTCTAGATCATTTGATCCGGTGGTTTTTATGGAAGATATCCGGAGATGATCTCTTTCCTGAGTGGACCTTGTTGTAGGTAACTCTCTATTATTCAGCTGACACGTGTGGCAAAAGTAACCTTTGAACAGATTTACCTGCTTGGTTTTCCACGTCGAAAACCTATCGAGCATAACACTCGTCTTTGAGAGCAGTTCCAGCCTTGTCAATAGGCCGGGGGACAGGGGAGAAGAAAATGCCTGAGGGCCTATCAAGTTGCTCCAGCCATGAGGAGCCCGAGCTCGTGGAGAAGGCCCGAGCAGGGGGCCTGTCAATTTGTGACAGCCCCGGAGCCCGAGCTACAAGCCCATTTTTTATTTTTTTTCTGTCAGGCGCGTGCACCCCACTCGCGCGTGGGGGCGCGTCGCCCGACAGCTTTTCAGAAAAAACAGTTAACTTTTCAGCCTTTCACAATTACCGTTGGGAAGCCACGTGGCTTCCCACGGTCCGTTCGATCTCAACGGCTCCTTCATTTGGACCGTTGGATCTCAATGGTAAAAAAAATAAAAAAAATCTGATTTAATATCAACCGTTCGATCTGAGATCAACGGTCGATATTAATATGCTTTATAAATAAAGAAAAAATAGTTTTAAAATTAAGAAAAGTTACCGTTGTGACACGTGGCACAATCTGGAGTGTTGGAATTCAAATTTTTTTTAAATCCAACGGCAGAAATTAATTATTGGAAAAAAAAATTTAAAAAAATGGAAAAAATCCAAAAAAATTGTAAAAAATCGGAATAAACATATTTAAATCCAATGATGACATTGGATAAAAATCTTATCGAAATCCATCGCTAAATAATTGTTTTTTTTATAAAATGACACGTGGCGCAACGAGAATGATTTAAAAAATCTTATCCGAAATTACAAATAATTTTATTTTGTATTATTTAAACAAACAAAAAAAACTAATATTTTATTGCCTATTGCCAGGGGGAGGGCTCCAAGGGTGGAGATGCAAATGGCAATTATTGTTCATTAATGGCAGTTACTATTCATTAAAGGCAGTTACTGTTCAAAAGGGTGGATTCAATAGTGGATTGCCAGGGGGAAATGCTCCATGGGTGGAGTTGCTCTGAGTGATTGGAAAGTAACTAGACCGAGCACTAGGTTTGACAAAGGTACCCTTGTAGGCTTTCCTTCGATAGGTGATATGATTTTTACTACTTGCAAAAAATAGAAATAAAAATACTTAAAATATATGTAAAAGTATAAGGTAATTATAGTAAAAATGCTCGTGCAAGATAGTTCTCCATAAGAATTATTTAAAATAATTTATGTTGAAACAAAATTTTAATTAATTATTTAAAACAAAATTTAGAAAAGGTAGATTTTAGAATTTAAAATAATAAAAATGAATTTTAATAAAAACAATTAAAGAAATTGGTAAGAAAATAATTTTAAGAAACCAAATTGAAAACATGCAGTTGTGAGAAAACCTTGGTAAAAGGACATTAGAGTTCCGGTCACTTTAACAATCTTATGTATTTTTACCAATTACTTATGAATTACACATGCAATTTTGAATGTTAGGTTTTCCTTATGCATATTCTTCTCGTGATATTCAATTAATATAAAAAATGCAATCCGTCTGTGATATTCAGATCAAATATGAACATGCAAGACTCATTAAGTTTTTTTAAAAACCTTGTGAAAAACCACGCAATCCTTAAGAGCGTGATATTCACCTTAAATGAAATTACAATTATCAACCACAAGAGCCCTACTCAATCGTCCGGTGATATGTTGATCGAATTGCATTAAACTGCTTATCTAAACATCCTTATAGTTGCGAAGCATTAAGACAAATAGATAGTTTCAAACACTAATTCAAAGCAGGCATGCATAATATCATAAGCAATTAAATAAAGACTATATATTCATGTTAAGGCTTGTGGCATTACCCTAGAAAAAGAGATTAGTTACGCATATTCATAATAAAAAACAAAATATTATCAATTAATATAAAAAATGCAATCCATCTGTGATATTCAGATCAAATATGAACATGCATGACTCATTAAGTTTTTTTTAAAAACCTTTTGAAAAACCACGCAACCCTTAAGAGCGTGATATTCACCTTAAATGAAATTACAATTATCAACCACAAGAGCCCCACTCAATCCTCCGGTGATATTCTGACTGAATTGCATTAAATTGCTTATCTAAACATCCTAATAGTTGCGAAGCATTAAGACAAATAGATAGTTTCAAACACTAATTCAAAGCAGGCATGCATAATATCATAAGCAATTAAATAAAGACTATATATTCATGCTAAAGCTTGTGGCATTGCCCTAGAAAAAAAGATTAGTTACGCATATTCATAATAAAAAAACAAAATATTATCAAAAGCATGGATATAAAATACCTTGTAAAATAAAGTTGAATTGTGAAAAGCTCTCTAAGCCAAGTTTTCTAAAGTAGTGCGTTAAGAACCCTAATGGATGAATATGCCTTATTTATAATAGAAAAATCCTTCCTAGAATATGTCTTAAAATGAAACTAGGAAACAAAATAAGTTAAGATAAATAGGAAACATAATCCTACACTAATGTGGAGAATCTGCCGCTCCAAAGATTCTCCACGTTCAAGGCCTTAGATACCTTCAAAACAGGCACATGGTGACTCATTTTAAAGTTTGAGATGTCTTGAACATATTTGTAGAATGACACATCGCCAAAAGCCACCATCTTGGACGACAAAAAGCCTAAATAAGCCCAAAATGTCACATTGATGGCTTCGCACACTGATCCTTTATATATAGGAATAAGGCAACCTGAGTTTGATACTTATAACACTACTGCTATATTAATATGAGTTCAATAACCATGATAATCATACTTTGGATTTGTAGGTCTTTTACAGCCCACTATAGGAACATGTTTCCTATATAAGCTCAATACATCAGTGTCACACTTACTTTTTCCGACTTATTGTAGAAAGACCTTAATGACATGATCTAATAGTGCACGCTTTGTTAATTCAAAAACTTCATTTAACAGATTTTTAACTCGTAGACCAATTGTAAACTAAGGTGAAAATACATAGTTCAATTCCATAGTTTACTATATCATTGAAAAGGAAAGAAGAAATACTTTTTTTAGGGCAAATGAAAAAAAGAAAAGAAAAGGAAAACTAATAAAAAAGAGTTTGAAAGCTTTAAGTTTTAATAATAAGGACAAAATAAATGGTAAAGTGAATAGTACCATGATTGATTTTTTAGTGTAAAAATATGATTTTTCGTTAAAATAAACAATACCGGAAGTTTTTCGTTAAAGTTCCAAAAAAAAAGGTACTAAATTGGAAAAAGAGCTTTTTTGGATGAAAATTAGGGATGGTTTGGGAGTGAGGTGCTTAAAAAAAATGCACCCATGAAAAAAAGCTATGAGGGTTTTAGGTGTTTGGTAAACCGAAAAAAAAGCTTATTTTGGAAGCTGCTGTGAGAATAAGCTGAAATCAAATGAAAAAGCTGAAATTGCTATTTGCAGTTTTGAAAAGCTGATTTTTTTTCAAAGCACACAGAGCTACAGTGCTCCTTTAATGAAATGACCAGCTATCAAACTGTTTTTTTTTCCAAAAGCCCTTTTACAAAAAAGTTTACCAAACACTCTGCTGATTTATTTGACAACCGCTTATTCTCACAGCAGTTTTTTTCAAAGCACAGCAATACCAAATCAGCCCTTAGACGTAGTCACGACGTCCAAACAAAATCTGGAAAGGACGGTAGGGATTCAAAGTGTCTATTATCCGACGGATAAACATGGTTATGTCATTTATGTAGATAGGCTTCCAAATGAGGGGTAACATTGTAAACGCACACTAAGTTACCGTTGGAACCCCAAACGTCCACATTTAGATGGCCAAACCCCCTCAATTCCCAAATTTGAAAATATTTTCTCACCTCTGTAATTCTCATCTCTCATCTCTCTCTCCCTCCGACGCTATTCTACGAAGCCACTTGAAATTCCACTCTCACTTTTTCTTTCAGTTCGTCTGTTTTCACTGGTAATTACTTCCTCGTCCTTTAATTTCCGATTTCTTGTCATTAATTTGGGTTTAATTAGGGTTCAATTGAAACTAATTTAGGGTTTCTGTAATCGTATTGGGTTCTAATTAGGGTTCATTTTATATATGAATTCAGTCGAGTCTTTCTTCATTTATCAATGTTTAACTGTTAAAAACCCCCAATGCTGGGGGCGAATGCCCAATCCTGAGTTAGGGAGGATTTTAGGGATTCGGTGGTGATTGGTAACTGAATTGGCAGTTGAATACTATGGACAAGGTAACCCAGAAATGTATTTTTGTTTTGGGTCATGGGGGTATGGATTTCTTGTTCTTGGGTGTCTAATTCTTGAGTCTTTTGTAAAAATCTTGTAGATTAATTTCGGGTAATGTTTCATTTTCAAGCCCTAATTTTGGCCATGTTATAATCAGTGGTCATAATTTCATCATGCACGTTGAATTGTCTGTGAGAAGGGATATGCTAAACAGGTGTTTCTGCATTGTATCTTTTCTCTTCGGTTGCGTATTCTGAATTATATCTAATGCTTACTTTCCTTTATTTTTATTCTCTTTTCGGATTGTTTCTACGGTTAGCAGAAGATTAAACTGAATTGGCTGCAAAAAAAAAAAAAAAAAAAAAGCGGCAATGGCATCAACACTCGGTGCTTTGTTTCAAGATCAGAATCTGAGTGTTCACTCTAAGGGTAATTATCGAGTCTAGTTATGCTTTTAGTGTCTGAAATTCTTGCTGGGCTGTTTTAATTTAACCCTTGTAATATGTATGGCAGGAGCTTCTCTTGTGGGGAAGGGTGATGCCTTGAAAACAAAAAAGAAAGGCGGGCTTGGTGGAAGGAAACCGCTTGGTGATTTATCGAATTCAGGGAAGCCTGCTGCTCTGACTCAGGCATCAAAAAAGCAGTCTTCCAAGGTAATCATTTGTGGTGATGCAAGCAATAACAAAGGCTTGTCTAAAGCCTCAGATAAAGTTCAGACCAGTACCAGGAACGCGTTACGTGATATTTCAAACACACGGGATGCACCGGTGAAGAACAACACAAAGCAGAGGGTTATGCCAAAGCAGCCTGTTTGTCCTGATAATATTGCAGAGGAAGGGTTTCTGCACAATCATCAAGAGTGCATGAAGGCACAGGACATGGATGAGATTCATCAGTTTCGTCAGTTTCTGATGGCACTTGGAGTACATAGTGGTATTACATCTTTTAAAAAATAGATGAGTTTCTTGAAATTGGTTATTTTCCTGGGCATTTCAACTTATCAGATCATTCATTTTTTTTGTTCAGATTCTTCCGAGAAGCTTACATCTTCATGTGCATCTTCACAGCCAAGTAAATCTGAGGTAAGTTTTGCATTTCATTGCCAAGAAGATTACTTTTTTTCTGCATTTACTCTTGTTGGGTTGGACTTTTCTTAACCCCTTATGTTTTTTTTTGTTTCAGCCCCAGAGTCCCTCGAAGTATATGGGTTTGGAAGAGATACCTGAGGATCGAAACCCCTGGCAGTCTGACAATCTCGACTCTCCACCTCCTTGCAAGTCTCCAAAGTCACCATATGGCTATACTGATTCCCTTTTGATTTGGGAGGACTGTGACTTCAAGTTGACGAACACACCATAATTTCCACCGGATCGATTCCCCTTCAATCTAAATGTGACATACTCACATGCGATGGAGCATCAATTCAACTTGAAATTGATGGTAGTCACAGTAGTTCTAGATGGTTTAGTTTTTGTTGAATGAAGATTCTTGGTTTGTTGATTGAAGATGCTCTTCCTTGATGCAAAAACTCTATGGTCCTCATCATGTGGTTGTCTGGTTTGTTCAATGCACATTATATAGATACGACTGACTGGTCGCTAGCTATTGATTTTGTATCTGGTTGTTTGGTTACGAAAGTAGGAATGAAAATTTTGAATATTGTAGCTTTAATTCAAAGCCTCTGTCTTGATAGGATTTTCCGAATATCCGTGAATGGAGTTCAACCTTGTAGGAACAAACACTGCTGACTGCCTGAAGGCATGAATCAAAACATGCACATTTTGTTGAGAAAAACCTGTATTCACGTCGCGATCGATGTGATCCTTGCATTCAGTCAGTCAGCAGTGTTTATCCCTACAAAATATTTGATCCTGGTTCTTTTCTTGTTTCTTACCACAGAGGCTTTGAATTAAAGCTACACTATTAAAAAACAAACCATGCGAAGCATGCATTGACGATACAACAACAACAACAACAAAGCCTTTTCCCACCAAGTGGGGTCGGCTATATGAATCCTAGAATGCCATTGCGCTCGGTTTTGTGTCATGTCCTCCGTTAGATCCAAGTACTCTAAGTCTTTTCTTAGGGTCTCTTCCAAAGTTTTCCTAGGTCTTCCTCTACCTCTTCGGCCCCGAACCTCTGTCTCGTAGTCACATCTTCGAACCAGAGTGTTAGTAGGCCTTCTTTGCACATGTCCAAACCACCGTAACCGATTTTCTCTCATCTTTCCTTCAATTTCGGCTACTCCTACTTTACCTCAGATATCCTCATTCCTAATCTTATCCTTTCTTGTGTGCCCACACATCCAACGAAGCATCCTCATCTCCGCTACACCCATTTTGTGTGCGTGTTGATGCTTCACCGCCCAACATTCTGTGCCATACAGCATCGCCGGCCTTATTGCTGTCCTATAAAATTTTCCCTTGAGTTTCAGTGACCTACGACGGTCACACAACACACCGGATGCACTCTTCCACTGCATCCATCCAACTTGTATTCTATGATTGAGATCTCCATCTAATTCTCCGTTATTTTGCAAGATAGATCCTAGGTAGTGAAAACGGTCGCTCTTTGATATTTCCTGATCTCCGATCCTCACCCCTAACTCATTTTGGCCTTCATTTGCACTGAACTAGCACTCCATATATTCTGTGTTTGATCGGCTTAGGCGAAGACCTTTAGATTCCAACACTTCACTCCAAAGGTTAAGCTTCGCAGTTACCCCTTCCTGAGTTTCATCTATCAACACTATATCGTTTGCGAAAAGCATACACCAAGGAATATCATCTTGAATTTGTCCTATTAACTCATCCATTACCAACGCAAAAAGGTAAGGACTTAAGGATTGTTGATGCACAAAATCAGTGAGGACTTTGGTACAACAGAAAGTATTAAGTTTGTGATATTCGCTAGATTGCTCCGGTCATTAGTGTGGATAAGTATGTAAATGGATAGAGACAGGAAAGCAAACACAAGATGTACGTGGTTCACCCAGATTGGCTATGTCCACGGAGTAGAGGAGTTCTCATTAATTGTGAAGGGTTTACACAAGTACATAGGTTTAAACTCTCCTTTAGTGAGTACAAGTGAATGATTTAGTATAAATGACATTAGGAAATATTGTGGGAGAATGATCTCGTAATCACGAAACTTCTAAGTACCGAAGTGTGGTATCGTCTTCACTTGCCTTATTTGTCTTATAGGTAGATGTGACATCTTCTCTCGGAGTACTCTTCCTCCATCCAGGGGTGGTATCTTTAACTGGGGGAGATGCACAAGGTAATGTGTCAATTTCACTTGAAGCTTACTTGTAGTTTCAGGCTTGGTCAAGCGCGATACAAACCATGTAGTAGGAGTCCCTCAAGTCGCCGAGATAGGGGATCTGCTGAAAGAGGTGACAGACAAGGTAAGCAATCAGAGCTCCAAGCAATCAGTCCCAGATCAGAAGTTTGATTTTGAGTTCAGGCTGATTGTTCTCATTCTCCCTATCTTGCAGGCAGCATGAAGGATAAAGAGAAGAAAAGGAGAAGAGATGATATGAGATACTTTTGCTTTTGAAGAAGTAACTTTCCACAGGCTTATTCTTGAACTGGGCTGGAGGGTTTTCTGGTTTCCTCCAGAGTATAAGGCCGACTGAAGAATTTAAGGGTCAAAACAAGTCCATCAAATCTAGAGTATGTTCGACCCTGCTGATATGGGATACTTTTGTTGTTGACAAAGTAGTGGATGTATCGGCTCGTGTTCTGTTACGCTTGTCTCCACATGCTTCCTTGTATCCTTCTCACTTGCCCTATCTGTTCCTCAGACATATGTGGTATCTTCTCTGGAAGCATAAGATGTTGATGATGAGTACTCGAGAGCAATGCCAGGTAAGTAATCAGGTAAGGGGTTCCAGGCAGTCAGTTCCTGACTGGAAGCTTGATTCCAAGTGCTGACTGATTGCTTTATTTCTCCTTGTCTTGCAGGTAAGAACAAGGCCAAAGGAAAAGACAGGGAAAAAGTATGATATGGGATACTCTTGCTTTTAACCCTGATGATATGAGATATTCTTGCTCTGGTGTAGCTTGTTTGCAGAGATATTATCGGGGGGAAAGAAAGCTAAGTATTTCGAGAGGCTTCGTTGGGAGTGCCCTCTCAGATATGAGGAAGGGTTGAGCATTTTTGCAGGTCTGCCTGTTCGTTGAAGATGGAGGTCGACATATATAGGAGTCTCCCTAACAACAAGTAGTAATGCTATTCCTTTACCTTGCTTGGTTATAGTACGGTAGTGGGAGCTGCCAACTTCACGTGTTTTAACTCTGTCATAGCACTTTGAAAAAGTGGTATGTGGTATCTGGAAAACTGATGTTGCATGTGAAGATTACAGACAAGCTTTATCCAAGGAGATATGGTAGCTAGACCTTCAAAAAATTATGTGTCTAAACTTTGTTAGTGCTGTTTCTTTGCTATTCTTTTACCCTTCTTGGTTATAGCAATGTAGTGGGTGCTGCAAGCTTCACGTGTCTAAACTTTGTCAGAGATCTTTGGCAAAGTTATCTGTGGTACCTATGAGCTGATGTTGCGTGTGGAAAGTGGATGATTGAACAGTAAGATTCACGTGCTTTCTACTTCACCAGAAATCTTCGACAGAATGCCCGTAGTTTTCGCAAAGCTAAGTGTGCATGTGACAGGTGCTGACAAGGCTGAAAAAGCAGGTGCCTCTTCGATTTCTAAGATCGGCCCTCGTGGTCTCTGAGCAGCCCAGCTTTTGAGAAAACAAGCGCCTCTTCGATTTCTGAGATCGGCCTTCGTGGTCTTTAAGCAGCCTAGCTTTTGAGAAAGCAAACGCCTCTTCGATTTTTGAGATCGGCCCTCGTGGTCTCTGAGCAGCCCAGCTTTTGAGAAAGCAAACGCTTTTTCGATTTCTGAGACTGACCCTCGTGGTCTCTGAGCAGCCCAGCTTTTGAAAAAGCAAACGCTTTTTCGATTTCTGAGCAGGCGCCTCTTTGATTTCTGAAGCTCCGTCGAGTGCAGATTTTTATAGAGGCTAGCATTAAGTTCGAAAGCACACTTGAATCTCCACCAGTAGAAACTCCCTTCTTGCACTTCTAAGATTTTGATTCGTCCAACCTCTTCTCTCTTCAACACCTTTGAAAATGTTTGGCCCCTCCGACCGTCGTTTTGACTTGAACCTTGTTGAAGAGGCAGCCATGCCTTCTCCAGACAACATATGGCGCCCATCCTTCTTATCCCCTACTGGTCCTTTTACCGTTGGGGATTCCGTGATGAAGAATGATATGACCGCTGCGGTGGTGGCCAGGAACCTTTTCACTCTCAAAGATAACATACTACTTTCCAAACAGTCTGATGAGTTAGCTGTTAAGGATTCTCTGGCTCTCAGTGTTCAGTGTGCAGGTTCTGTGTCTAATATGGCCTAACGTCTATTTGCTCGAACCCGCCAAGTTGAATCATTGGCGGCTGAAGTGATGAGTCTCAAACAGGAGATTAGAGGGCTAAAACATGAGAATAAACAGTTGCACCGGTTCGCACATGACTATGCTACAAACATGAAGAGGAAGCTTGACCAGATGAAGGAATCTGATGGTCAGGTTTTACTTGATCATCAGAGGTTTGTGGGTTTGTTCCAAAGGCATTTATTGCCTTCGTCTTCTGGGGCTGTACCGCGTAATGAAGCTCCAAATGATCAACCTCCGATGCCTCCTCCTTTTAGGGTTCTGTCCAGTACTGAGGCTCCGAATGATCCCCCTCCGGTGCCTTCTCTTTCTGGGGCTCTACCGACTGCTGAGACTTCTCCTAAGCAACCTTTGTGAAGGCTCCCTGTTGTTTGTTTATTTTGACTCATGTATATGTACATATTTGTAACTTATCGGAGATATCAATAAATAAGCTTTGCTTCATTTCAATGTATTGTGTTAAATACACCAAAGCCTTCTTCACTAAGTTCTTTGAATTTTTCTTTTATTGAAGCTTGTATGTTGAAGCTTTGTGAGTGGAGCATGTAGGTTGAGGTAGCGTTCCCTTAATTTCTCGAGTGAGGAAAACTTCTCGGTTGGAGATTTGAAAAATCCAAGTCACTGAGTGGGGTCGGCTATATGAATCTTAGAACGCCATTGTGCGAAGCATGCATTGACGATAAATAATTAAAACATGAGAGGCATTCATTTGAAACCACTGTCAAATATATGCATTTTTACAAATAACCATACTTGCTGTACAAGTTATTCAAATCAAGAACGTCTTTGAACTTATCCTTAAAAACTAAGGGACCCGCACTTCAAAACTCTTCAGAACAAGAAACTCAGACACTCTATGCAACCAGCTCACCGGCATACACTCTTTTCATTATAAAAAGATACACCCCATGTAGTACAAACCTTTCGTTGCGCCGCACTTTTTTCCCTCGTTTATAGCATGTAATGCATAGGTAAAACCTTCTGAATAGAGGTCGTCAAGAAACTGTTAGCATGCACTTCACCAACTTTTAGAGCAAAAGGAAATGCAACATCATTCTTCGGGCTGAAATAAAGTGAAAGTTGAACTTGTCTCCATCTTTGTAATCTGCATTACTAAGTATTGGCTTATTATTTCTCATGGAATCAGAACACAAGAAAACAAAAGGAGAGAGATTCTTGAACTGAAAATACCAACCTCATTCGTACAAGAAATTACAGAAGGAAGAACAGGAGCAAGCGACGTCCAAAGAATGGGGTCTACCGTCTACCAAGGGATATTGTAGTTGGTCAGAAGTGGTACAGACAAGAAGGGAGCCAACGGGAACACATCTGTTTGGAGAGACATTCCACCACTCATTCCTAATGCAGAACTAAGTCTCTCGTCATGACTTGTGGATTTCTCAACTGCCTTGCCATAATCCATCTTGTGGATGGTATTTTTGTTTTCATTCTCGTCATTATCTGCATTGTTTTCCTCCATTTGTGATGCTTTCTCTTGCAAGTTCTTATAGGCAGCTGACCATAAGAGGATGCTCATGGCAGAGACTCTGGTACCTTTATGCTTTTTACTTACATGAGAGATGCCCAAATGGGGCATCTGGTATGGTTCAGTAGGCTGGATTCCCCATTCTAATGTTTTAAGTTCAACTCCAATATCTCCAACACAAACGTTCTTTGTTTCTTCTGACGATTTCATGCCAGTTTCACCTTGACGAGATCTGTTGGGTCCCCACCACTTGATGTAACTCGTTAGGTCAATCTTTCTTTCAATGCAAAAAGCTCCCAAAAGTTCACTTTCTGTTGCTGGATCAATGCCTGTACCTTTAAGTCATATAAGACATATGCAAAGTGGCACTGATTCAGGTAGTAATCCAGATGAAAGGAATATAATATATTCGAAAGCCTCCATATGCGACTTTGTTTTGCAGAAGATTCAGATCAAGGAAACAGATTTTTCAGAGCCCTCTTATCCAAAATATGGCTTCAGTTCAGCATCAGTTGAGGACTTACCATAATGTATGCTATCGAAGTACTCAGATCCACCCATACGACACAATGACGGCTCCCAACGACTGTTGTGTGTACAAAGAATAAAAATTCAGAACGGAATGAAGAAATACAATATGAATTACTGGCCTTGCACAAATTTGGAGACATTTTTGCCTCTCTACAAGCTGAAAATCAGCAACACAAAAAATTGATACCGTATTGATGCAATGCACCAGATGGATAGGTTCTCTACGGTTTGTTTGGTTCAAAATGGGGGCTATAAGCATTAACAACCAAGAACACGATATGGAAGAAAATAAAAATAACATAACATTATTTAAACCACTGGTGGATCGAGTTTTTCCTGTATCACTCGATGAGTTTGAATGATGTATAATTTTCTATGTAGAATTCTTGTGACAAACAATTAAATACAAGAAGCTTTTTACTTCAGTCCACAACCCAGTTTGGGATGGTTGACGCCTAAAAAAGAGAAGAAAAAGACACTATTGGCATAACAAACAAAGCTCAATCTCAAAACTTAAAAATGTGCCAAGAAGTCCTATAAGAAACGAGCGTAATATATTGTGCATACAAGTAACATTTAAAGGTAAAGCATACCTAGAAAGGCCACGATATTTAGAAATTCCTCTTGAGAAACCACTGCCCTTTCTGCAGGAGGAGAATTACAAATAGAAATATGCAAAGCTTTCAGATTCAAATATGTACTTTCAAATTTTCTTTTAAAAAAATGTGTACTCAAAATCTATATACTCACCTCCGAAGAGATGCAAGGTATTCCTCCCTTGACACATTCTGGCATTCTGCATCTCTTCAAGATCCCTTGGGTAATCAGTAACCTGTAATAATTGAAGGAAGAGCTAACTTGAACAAATGCAATATTTTAGTTGACAACTCGAAAATATTTACTTATTGGCATGAAGAACAGAGATGCTGATTTGAAAAACTTAAGTGTGTTCTCTTTCTTACGGTATACTCATACCCAAAAGGGAAGAAATTTCAAGTGAATAAAAATCAATAAAATGAAATCAGCTGACAATAATCTCACAGGAAAATTGATGAGAGTGCCAGGACCCCAATATTTCAAGGCAGCAAGATCATAAGCTCTAGCTGCAGCCTCTTCGTCGTCATAGGCCCCTGTAAATTCCGTATGCTACTCAAGGATTAATAATTAAACCGATAGCTTCACGAGAAATTTCCAATTTCTTAAGTAATTTATGAAAAACTGGCCCCCAACTTACCCAAGTAAACTGGAATACATATCGAAACGTCATGCGCCAACATTTGCATGCACAATCCAAGAAATCAAATGCTTGTCAGAAATTACACATGTATACAATATTTATACACAAACCAAAATACGAGATATATACTATATATACATATGCATATTTTAGAGGGAGAAAAGAAAGAAGAGAGACCTTGCTTTCCCTTCTTATTCTGGTTCTGATTCCAAGTACTTTTATCCCAAAGATGACCCTCATAACGACCTGTCCACCTATGCCTACATTTCCACACCCAAATTCCCAATCAAATCAAATCAAAATTCCTCCTTTTTTTTTTCTTTTTCTCAGCAACCAAACAGAAAGAGAAAGAGGAGAGGAGCTTAATTACCGAGTGACTCCACGGTAAATGGAGCTGCGTTTTCCAGCAGCACACGGAGGCATCTTGCTGATGCGCTCTTTCGCCGTACATCCTCTCTCTTTCTTCGATTTCTTTACCCCTCTGTACACCATTAGCTGATCGCTCGCCACCACCGCCTCCGACGGCTCTGCACCCCCACCGCCACTGCCGCCGCCGCTTTCGGTCTTCGGACCGGGATCCGAGGACGACGACGCCATGATTGAACACTCCAATTGAACCCAAACTAAAACCCTAGAGAGAGAAAGAGGGAGACGAGAGACCGAGTGTGAGGGAGTTGTTTGTGTTCGTTTCAGTGAATCACTGTGGAGGGGAACAGCTACAGTGAGAGCAGATGAAGGGGAGGTGAAATTACGAACGTACCCCTGTTTTGTTTTCACGATGGCGATCGTGATGATTTGGCAAGTTCAGATTGACAAAAGGTGTAACGGCTAGGATGAGAAGCAGGGTAGTTACGTAATTTAGGATGCTTTTCAAAGTGTATATTGCGTAGTAGTGGCGTAACTGCGAGTGCCACGTGGTCCGCTGTACTTTTTTTTTTGGAAGACCCGCTGTACTTTTTATAGTTTGAACATATAGGAGGTGCCACCGCACTTAAACGACAGTGACATTCTAAGAGAGGTGTATTCAATTGGGAATTTGAGAGATTTTAATTCTTTTAATGAATCTAGGAGTATTCAATCAGAATTTTAAGTGATTCTCTGAAATTCAAGGTGTATTCAATTAGAATTTTAAGATAGTTTATTAAAATCCTTAGAAATCCGGGTGTATTCAATTAGGATTTTAAAAAAGTTCATAACATTCTAGGTGTATTCAATTAGAAATTGATTTTAAAGAATTTGAGAAAGTTGAAGAATTAGAGGGAATTAGAGAGATTTCGTAGTGTATTTTAAGAATCCACAAATCTCACCTCTCCCCATGAGATTTCGAGGGAATTGAATTAAAATTTTATATGGAATCTCTACAAATCAATTAAACTCCATAAAAATCCATGGATTTATAAATCCATTAAAGTTTCTCAAATTCTCAATTGAATACACTCCCTAAATTCCCTCTTCGCACCCCTCATTTGCTTAAAAATTCATCTTCAACCGATGATCAAGTTATAATTCTGTAGAGCCTACTAGGCCATTATTTGGCCAAAATGAAATCAGACTGGCCAAATATAGTCCCCACTCTTAGCCATTTTTTGATGCTCAGCTCCTCAGTTACAATAATTGATTCAAATTCAACGGCTAGATTTGAAAGAATCCAAGGTAGTTTAATAAAATTAATCAATAAATTTAAAGTATAAGCTTAAAACTAATAAATTATTGAGGAAATATGTTTAGTCCATTCGGTTGGAGATGATATATAAGTATGACATGACAATGTTCATTTAAAAATAATTTTTTATATGGCTCTAATTCTAGACTGGGCTATATCTAGCCATTTCGGTTGGAGATGGCCTATCCAATTAAAATGGCTATGAGTCTAATTTTTTGTTTGGTGGTGTTAAATGTGTCTTGGACAAGATAGATTATGATAGGCTATATTCCGAAATAAAGTGGGTTATGTAACCCAACCTCACACACAGGGTACGAGTGAAAGAGCGCGTGGGTTGTAACTTGTAACAGAGAAGCATACACATGAAAAAAAGAGAGAGCTCTAAAGTGTCAGTTGAGGAAGTCTGAAAGTGTTGAATAGTGTAAATAGAGTTGTAAACATCGTTGTAAATATGTCTAATAGAGTTATAAACTTGTGACTTCTGTCCAATCTCCTGCGTTCCAAAGCTAATATTGATGTCCCCTTCTGCTCATTGGCATCGGAGTTGGAATTTGTTGTTAGATCAGTTTGAACAATTTCTTTTAGCTGCATTGGCTAAAGCTGCATTTCATCTTTTGCGTTAGCAGCACAAATTGTGTGGAATCAATCAAAATGTGACATATATGGAAAACTAATTAAACAAACAAAAAACATAAAAAAATGAATAGGTCCTTTCTCCGTACATACTTATTTGATACGTGTATTATCATCTTCTCCACCTAGTCTCCTAATACGGTCTCACCAGATATCAAGTTTACGCGTTCTGTCACATTATTGTTTTACTACAAGAGTGCACCACATTCTCATAATTAACAAACACTGCCCACGAAATGCCTTAACAGATCAAATTACTAATCGATGTTCTAAATTCTATTTAAAACTACACAAATCTTGTGTATTTATGAATAGTAAGTAACCGGAGGTGTTAGACTACTGAAAGAAACCATTACCTACAGCTACTGGTTCACATCAATTTAGCATTAGTAGAATATAAAGAATTAATCAAATAGAAAAGCAGTACCTCCTTCATAATGGAATCACTTTGAGGCAGTTGGCAGCTGCACATTGTGAGGTAGTTGGCAACGCAGCATCCAGTTACCATATATGCAATACTGCCAACCATTACTCCAGATGTTAAATTTCCCTATCACCCCGAGAGTGTCCAAAGACTTGCCATATTTTTTCCCTTGCATTCTATGATTAGCTAAAGTAATTGATCTGAAGCTCCATTACGTAGAAAGCGATTAGAAAGTGCAAGAGCAAGATTAACATACTATCAGTGACTGGAAATAGTAATGTTACCTTAAATTTCAGTAGGATGACCATACTATCAGTGACTGGAAACAGTAATGTTACCTTAAATTTCAGTACGACGACCATACTATCCCAAAACCAAACAAAAGATGAACAGAATAGCCACCCATAACACCCCCTCCCACCAAAGAAAAAAAAGGGAAATTGCTGTTAATATGCTCCCCAAAAGCAGATAATTCATGCATGAGAACATAAAGGTATTTGAAAAGTCGTATTTTCAGTCTCTTGCTTCTTTAGAACCAGAACTCGCCATACTATCATGCTCTTTTTCTACTGGAAGATCTCTGAGTATGAAGTCATTCCATTTGAAATTGATTAAGAAATGCCAGTTCCAGCTCAGAATTCAAAGTAAATAGGCCAACATGTATTGCAAAAATACATCTTTACACGGCTAGATAAGAAGATAAACTAGAAGTCAACTAAAGGTACTCCCTTAAACACATGCTACGACAGCCACAAGTGAACTAAGATGTTGTGATATACAGTAATTCATCAGAAACCGAAATATGCGAACTACTAAAATCAAGAATTTTGTAGCTTTCAAGTAAAGAAAGTCTAAGCCAAACAGATCATTACACATAATCAAGAACAAATCATGTGTACTGCTTTTTCTCCAACATTTTATTAAAAGCAAAGGGAATTAGAAAACAGGATGAACAAGTTATCCGCCAGGAACACAACAATAAAGACAAAGTTAAACCAAACAGGATGTTAGACATACAGACACTCATCATAACAAATAATTGGTAACTGAAAACCATGTACGTAAATTGTGAGAATTGCAATTTCAACTACGTTTTGTAAAAGGGATTTACAGAGTAAGTACATATATCGACACTAATCCTAACAAATACAGAATCAAAGAATACTAAAGAATTAATGAATCATAACTAGAATCACAAATTTTATTTGACAAAGCAGCATCAAAATCGGGTCGCTCATTGCACATGGAGTTTATATCGGCAGTTGGGACACGTCTTCTTATCCATGTTGAACCAGCGAAGGATGCAAGATGGGTGATAGACATGAGAGCACGGCATCCGAATGAGCTCACTCGCTGTCCCATCAGACAATTCCTCCAAACATACACTGCAAGAACCCAGGTCGCCGTCACCCCTTTCGAAATATCTCTCTGCCCCCAATTTCTCAACCACAAAGTCCAATGAAATTGACGACGAAGAAGAACCGCCATCACTACTACCAATTGAAAGCAAAGCCATTGAGTCGGACATATCATCAAACAGTTGGTCGACATATTCAATGGTCAGGATTTTAACCGTAGCCACCATAACAAAGCCCATGGAGCCATTAGGGTTTGCCAATTTCCGGGCCATGGATTTGATCCAGGGGGCTAATGCTTCGTAGATGGCAGGATCAAGGCTGAGGGAAGAGGAGAGAGATCGTAAGTGAGCGCGCAACTCGGGGAGTAGGAGTTGGCGGGGAGCGAAACGGAGTGTAGCGAATCGATCAGGACCCAGTGGAAATTCATCAAGAATAAAGGCGTGGAAGCGTTTCTGAAAAATCTGGTATTGACGGAGAGAAAGCTCGCCGAAAAATTGGGACTTAGAGTCCGCCGGAGATTGGAAACCCTGCAGCGTCACATGGACCCAGTAGTCGGAAGATCGGAAAGAGAACGACGAACGCTGAAACTCCATTGATCGAATAGAGATTTGAGATCAGACGACCAGAGGTTTGAAAATTTGAAACTTAAAATTCGTTGAGCCGGAGAGCGAGAAAGAGAGAGAGAGAGATGAGAGATTTGAGATCGCTGGAGATGAAGGAAGAAATAAGGGCGGGTGAGACAGACAAAGACTCCGCGTATTACTTTTATAGCCGTTAGCTTCTGGGTTTTTCAGGTCGGTTTGGGCAAGTCGGTTTGGGCGTACATTTGGCGCTGATTTTTGAATTTTGTAGGGAATTTTTTATTTTTTAAATCCCATTTTTGGAATAATATTTTAAGGGTAATGCTACGAGACCAATTTTTTAAATTAAATTTGTAAAGCAAATAGTGTGGTGGTTGATTATTGGATTATTACATAAGTGTTGATTAACGTGCTTATTTCCTATTTGTTACATATCATTTGATTTGAAAATTTTAGTTTAAAAATTTAATTTTCATAGCATTATCCCTTCTCTAATGGCCATTCTAGTCCTTTACTTCTATTTAAGGCGAATAATTCTAGGGCTCATTATGGTCTTCTAGACTTCAAAAAGTAACCTAATTTTGAGGGTTTTTAGTTACTGACTATTGAATCTTTACATAATTTCTTTGTTTTGTTGTTATCGAATACGTTGATGGCTACACATGGCCTTTTTGTAGTGGCAAAAAGAAATATAAAAGGACGTAAAGGCTGACAAATTTTACGCTTGGATGCGGATTCCCACAAACTTTGGGATCAAGCAAGGCGCTCGGTACACATTGTCCCAAGAAAACATGCAAGTGGACCTGAATGGATGTCACTATGTCACCATGTATCGACTAAATGGTGGAGGAATAGCTAGCAAATCATACTTACGTATTTGGCGCATTAAATGCGAAAGCGGTGGAAGACTTAAGCCTAGGGACTTGGGGCTCATCGAGGGTGAGTACACCTTAGAATGAGTCAGACAAAAAGAGAGAGACTTGTTTATGCCTACTGCTCTATTTAATGTTTCATTCAATATATACAAGTGACTTAGTGGACATAGCTTATTTTTGAGGGGTGAACCACTTAAACTTTATTGTTCATTTCTTATCATTGCGATCCCGAGCCCACCAAGGGCCGACTACATGACCATACTGGTCTTTGTTAACCTCATAATTTGAGCGTTAACAAGGTTGATATTGCAGGATGAGAATCGAGATTGCAGATTGGGGTTCTGATTGCAAATTTGGCTTGAAGGCCCAATACCCATCTCGAATCGAAAAATCAAAACCATTTCTGTAAAATCGGTTCAATTTCAATTTTTTGCCTCCTTTTTTCGGTTCGCTTTTCAAACTTGATGGCCACAGATGGTGCCTCACCGTAGTAACAAAAAACAATCATGTCTATGTATTTTGGTTCTTGTTCAACACACACCGATCTCCCTCCCCTAACAACTAACACTATCGTTTTGTCAAAAAAAAAAAAAAAACTGCATTAGTTATTTCATGTTAAAGAAAACAAATACGTTGATCGGATCTTCTATGCCCTTGGAAGGATTTTCATGTTAAAAATTTCAAGATTCTAAAATATGCTAGACGTTAGTCGGGCGGCGAGCTAGGGCCTAGCTGACACACCCCGACCTGAATCAAGGCATGTTGGCCGTCACGTGAGGGTAACGTAGCCATGTGCACAATGCGGAAGCAATATTAATATAGGAAATGTGAATAAACAAAAACCAAACCAACTAGAGTTCTAGATGAGATAAGGTGCAAGTGCGATAGTAAGTGTGAGTTTACAATCAGAGCATAAGTAACCTAAGTGCAGTCCAGCAGGACAAATACTAATTATACAACACCCAAAGGGAATCCTACATTAGTGATAATCTGTCAGAGCTACCGTGAGTTCCTCGTAAGCCACCAACCATCACTCTTACCTAAAACCTGGAGAGGCGCAAAACAGAAAGTGTGAGTGGGCAAAAACAAAGCTTTTCAAAACCATTTCATTTATCAAAAGTTCTAACCCCTCGCCGTAAAACCTGTATAATTTCCCAGAAAATAGAATATATACATATCTCAAAACCATGCACAGAAAATGATATTCATAAATATGCCACGCCAAATATCTCAAAATAACAGAATAAGTAACTTAGGTGAAATAACATATCAGCCGGATCCACCTAAAGTGGCCTGTACGGCTGAATCTATAGCTTAACAAGTATGCTTGCACACGAGTCGGAACCACCTATGGTGGTCTGTACGACATGACTAGGTGTAGATAAATACGCTTTAGTGCTACGATCACGTGAAGACTGTGCAAATAATCACGGGTCACTTACGAGTTGGAACCACCTAAAGTGGTATGTACGACAAGACTGTGCATCTAAGTTGGATCCAAGGTGAGCATATGGTGTGGAAGGTGAACATCACGTGAAAGACTGTTTCCTTAACCATGGGCGGGAGCACTAACACCGTGGTGCAGGTTATGAGCTCTTAACACATCTCACATAATCATCAATTCATATAAACAGTCTACAACTTACCTGGTACTTACCTGAGCATCCACAGCGTCAAATCACATTTATGCACACTAAACTAATTCATAGTCTAAGCATGATATAATAGGCATGACATTTCAAAACATAAATTTCATTTAAAACTCATTTTCTGGGAAAAAGACCAAGTATATAAGTATATACTGAAAACCAAAAGCCCACTCACTGATATGTGGAGGGGTCGTAGCCCCTGAGTCTTGCTTGATTGCGCTAGTCCTCAGGATAGGTTTCACCTATATGAGAAACAACTACATAAACGTTATTTAAAAGCACATACACAAAACTAGGTAATAACTTCTCATACATTGCTCAATTGGGGTAATTGAATATACCACCGAGACCTACTCAACCTCAGGAACATCCCCATATTTTTAGAAAACTTTTCCGAGCACCCACGTGCCCTCATGCGCTGGCCAAGGCACGGCTAGACACGTGGCCCACACGTAGGCACATGCTTGGCACACCAAACGGATTCCCTAACGGTGTAGGGAATATTTCGTTAAAAATCAACATATACCGTTATAATTACCTGACGATGTTAGAATATTCTGTCAAAGTTGACGGAATATTCTCTTCCTTCAACCTTGGTTCGCCGGAGTCTGGCGCCGGTGCCGCTGCATTCGTCGATTTCACTTTTAGGTCCTAAAACTCAAGGAATCTCGTCGGAAAAATCACGATAATCTGGCCACCCCTACAACTCACTGAAACCTTCGCGATCACGTCGAGTCACTGTGCACCTCTTCGGGGGTTTCCTGGTTCTCGAGTTCCCGACGTCCTCACGTCCAACCAAAAGTATTGCTCGACTCCTGAGCTTGAAAGGAGCATGAAAACAACTACCAAAACCCCGATCTGCGATTAGTGAGCTAGGTTCGAGGTTGTCCGTACCGTTGTACGGAAATGGAAGAAAATCCGAGAGGGAGGAGAGAGAGAGGGTCAACAAGATTGGTTGGTGTGTGTGTGTGGTCCAGTTTGCAGCCAATCAACCAAAACCTTAGGCCATTTAATTCTAATTAGGTCCAATTAATTAGGGATAGATGCTAACCCAAGTACCAAAAAGGGATGAAATTTCAAGTGAATAAAAATCAATAAAATGAAATCAGCTGACAATAATCTCACAGGAAAATTGATGAGAGTGCCAGGACCCCAATATTTCAAGGCAGCAGGATCATAAGCTCTAGCTGCAGCCTCTTCATCGTCATAGGTACCTGTAAGAGCGATAGCTTACACAAGAAATTGCCACTTTCTTGAGTAATCTATGACAAACTGAACCTCCAACTTACCCAAGTAAACTGGAATATATATCGAATCATCATGCGCCAACATTTGCATGCACAATCCAAGAAATCAAATGCTTGTCAGAAATTACACATGTATACAATATTTATACGCATAATATATATATATATATATATATATATATATATATATATATGTTTATTTATGGGATAGGATCAAGGGACTGCAACAACTTAAATATACGCTATTGGAGCTGGAATTACCGCGGCTGTTGGCACCAGACTTGTCCTCCAATGGATCCTCGTTAAGGGATTTAGATTGTCCTCATTCCAATTATCAGGCTCATAGAGCCCGGTATTGTTATTTATTGTCACTACCTCCCCGTGTCAGGATTGTACAAATACTTTTACTCTTTTTAAGCCTTTTGATTACATGACATCAAATGGTTTTTATTTATTCATTAAATGACATGGATGCTTATGTGGATTTTAACTAATATTAAAGATAAAATAAAATTGAAAAAAAACATAAAATCTGGAAAATTAAAACTAAAATTAAAAAGGGAAGAAACCCTAGTTGTCCGCAGTCCTCCATCTCCCCCTTTGCTAATGTGGTTTTGCAACTTCATGTCTTGGAAACAGTAGTTGTCATGGAAACGGCACTTTGTTCTTTGGAGCACAACTTGGCAAGACCGAAATATGAGATTTTTGGGTTGAAGTTGTCATCTAATAGTACATTGTGAGGTTTGATATCGAAATGAAGGATTCGTTGGTCACATCCGTGGTGAACTTACTCAATTCTTTTGGCTATTCTGAGAGTAATATGTTGTAGTTTCTCCCAACCAAGAAAATGGTTCTTGCTGTCTGCTGACGATATGAGTTTTGCAGTGAAACCATTTGGTGCAAATTCATAAACTAAGGCTCGTCTAAATCCATCAGCGCAATAGCCAACCAAGCGAACCACGTTAATATGGTGGATCCAACCTAATGTTGACACTTCATTGATAAACTCTTCTCCATTTCCATTGGAATTGTTGAGCATCTTTACAGCAACAAAGATCTCACTCAAGAGCTTTCCTTTGAACATTGTTCCAAATGTTCCTTTTCCCAACTTGTCTCTAGATTTGTTTGTAATCCACTTGATATCAGCATATGAGTACCTCGTAGGCCTGAGAGTTCTGTAGTTTTCCAAAATTTCTTCGATCATGGTTTGCCGCTCCTTTTCTATTCGATCAATAAGTATGTACACGATGGAGACCAACAAGTATCAGCACAAGTGAAAATGAACCAAGGACTGCACTTGCATAGTTTACGTTCAATTAAGAACCTCTACGCCAAACTTCAAATTTTCAAAAGGAAAAAAAAAAAAAATCTTTCATGGTGAATGCATATAGAATGAGCCTGTAACAACTAGTTTTTTCGTGGTACCTGTAGAAAAATTTCAATCCCATTAGTTCTTCATTTGTACCAAATCATTAAATCATTGCATATTTGTATACAGAACATTCTCAAGTTCTTGATTGTGAATGGAACATTCGATAACTATGGAGCACGGGGGTCTCTGCTTGCAGGTTGAGCAGGGGGTACTTGCGATTTCTGCACAAGGGGAGACAGAGGATTGTGTACAACTAGGGTTTCTTCCTTTTATTTTTTATTTTTTTAATTTGAGTTTTAATTTTCCAGATTTTATGTTTTTTTTTTTCAGTTATATTTTATCTTTAATATTAGTTAAAATCCACGTAAGCATTCATGTCATTTAATGAATAAATAAGAACCATTGGATGTCATGTAATCAAAAGTGTAAAAGTATTATGGATCCGAATTTCTTGGCCATAATACACTCTACTTGGTACGATCACTAACTCACGGTCACAAATACGCTGTAATGGCATCCAACGAGCATTATGACTGTTAAAATTTCATAGCATTTGTAACTAGAAATCTACGGTACCATTAATCATGCTACATCACCTTGAGTCTTTGAGATTACAAATTATACCACTTTAACTTGAATCTGTTTAACTCCGCCTATGTCTTACATGGCCGGTCCCAAGCCCGGATAAAGGAGGAGGGGGAGGGCGTCAGGTAGTCGACAGCCGGCACTCCATGATCACGTCGAATCCTTATGAAAATGAATCCAGAACAAAATCGCGCTAAAGCTAGGGCGTCACCCGTAAGTGGCACGCTGTGTGGCCTGAGCACAGTGATAAGTGAGCAAGGGTCGCTGTATCTCCATCGGCACCCGGATGCAGTGTTAAATGAGCAAGGGGGCCATAGAAACTTCTTTTCGAACGACTCCACTCAAAGTTGTTTGGGAGCATATGCTCCTATCAACTTTACCCGGGACACACAAAAGAAGTACTTTGATCCTATTAGACGGGGGAGGGTGAAGAAGCTAGGACAGAAGGGTAGAGTTCAAGAGAGCAAAATGCGTTTAGGAACGTGGAATATAGGAACATTAACGGGAAAATCTATGGAAGTAGTGGAAGTTATGGTGAGGAGAAGGATAAATATTATGTGCCTACAAGAAACTAAGTGGGTTGGTAGTAAGGCAAAGGATCTAGAAAACTCAGGGTTTAAACTTTGGTATTCGGGCACAAATAGAACGAGAAACGGTGTTGGCATCATCGTGGACAAGACCTTGGTACAAGATGTTGTAGATGTCAAGAGGGTAGGAGATAGAATCATGGCAATCAAGATTGTAATAGGACAAGAACTTATCAATGTGATTAGTGCGTACGCACCTCAAGTAGGGTTGGATACGAGTTCGAAGGAGAAATTTTGGGAAGATCTTGGAGACTTGGTGCAAGGAATTGCTCAGACGGAGAAGTTATTTATAGGAGGAGATTTAAATGGACACGTGGGCAGGGAGACAGGCAACTATGGAGGTTTTCATGGTGGCCATGGTTTTGGGGAGAGAAACGAGGATGGGGAAGCTATCTTGGATTTTGCAATGGCATATGATCTCTTCTTAGCCAACACCTTCTTTAAGAAGAGAGAAGAACATGTGATCACCTACAAGAGTGGGTCGTCAAAAACACAAATAGATTTTCTTCTAATGAGGAAAGGGGATCGTATAACTTGTAAGGATTGCAAAGTTATACCAGGAGAGAGCGTGGCTAATCAACATCGCTTGTTGGTGATGGATGTACATATCAAAAGAGTAAGACAAAAGAACAAGACTTGGAAGTGCCCAAGGACTAGATGGTGGAATCTAAAAGAAGAAAAACAAGCCATTTTCAAAGAGAAGGTAATCACCCAATGTGTGTGGGATAGAGAGGGGGAAGCTAGCCAAATGTGGGATTCCATGGCTAGTTGTATCCGAAAAGTAGCAAAAGAGGTATTAGGAGAGTCCAAGGGCTTTGCCCCACACCAAAAGGAATCTTGGTGGTGGAATGAGGAGGTACAAACAAAGGTGAAGGCTAAGAAGGAATGTTGTAAAGCCTTATACAAGGAGAGGACTGATGAAAATGGTGAAAGGTATAGAAAAGCGAAGCAAGAGGCGAAGAAAGCTGTCAGAGAAGCTAAGTTAGCGGCTTACGACGATATGTATAAACGACTAGATACCAAAGAAGGAGAGTTGGATATCTATAAACTATCTAGAGCAAGGGAAAAGAAGACAAGAGACCTAAACCAAGTGAGGTGCATCAAGGATGAGGATGGAAAGGTTCTTGCTACAGAGAACGCGGTTAAAGACAGATGGAGAGGTTATTTTCATAATCTTTTCAATGAAGGACATGAAATGAGTGCTTCTTTAGGGGAGTTGAGTAACTCAGAAGAGTGTAGAAACTACTCTTTTTATCGTCGAATCCGGAAGGAAGAAGTGGTTGTAGCTTTGAAGAAGATGAAGCATAAAAAAGCAATAGGCCCAGACGATATACCAATCGAAGTGTGGAAACTTTTGGGAGAGACAGGTATAACATGGCTCACTGACCTTTTCAATAGGATTTTGAAAACGAAGAAGATGCCAAATGAGTGGCGAATGAGCACTTTGGTGCCTATCTACAAGAATAAGGGCGACGTACAAAATTGCATGAACTATAGGGGTATTAAGCTAATGAGTCATACAATGAAGCTCTGGGAGAGAGTCATTGAGCATATATTGAGGCAAGAGACACGGGTTTCGGACAACCAATTCGGGTTCATGCCAGGGCGCTCAACCATGGAGGCAATCTATCTCTTACGAAGATTGATGGAAAGATATAGAGATGGGAAAAAGGATTTACACATGGTCTTTATAGATTTGGAAAAAGCGTATGATAGGGTCCCAAGAGACATTCTTTGGAGGATTTTAGAGAAGAAAGGAGTACGAGTAGCATATATCCAAGCTATAAAGGATATGTATGAAGGAGCAAAGACTGCCGTAAGAACTCATGAAGGACAAACCGAAAGCTTTCCCATAACTGTAGGATTACATCAAGGCTCATCCTTAAGTCCTTACCTTTTTGCGTTGGTAATGGATGAGTTAACACGACATATTCAAGATGATATTCCTTGGTGTATGCTTTTCGCAGACGATATAGTGTTGATAGATGAAACTCAGGAAGGGGTAAATGCAAAGCTTAACCTTTGGAGAGAAGTGTTGGAATCTAAAGGTCTTCGCCTAAGCCGATCAAAGACAGAATATATGGAGTGCAAGTTCAGTGCAAATGGAGGCCAAAACGAGTTAGGGGTGAGGATCGGAGATCAAGAAATACCAAAGAGCGACCGTTTTCGTTACCTAGGATCTATCTTGCAAAAGAACGGAGAATTAGATGGAGATCTCAACCATAGAATACAAGCTGGATGGATGAAGTGGAAGAGTGCATCCGGCGTGTTGTGTGACCGCCGTATGCCACTGAAGCTCAAGGGAAAATTTTATAGGACGGCAATAAGGCCGACGATTCTGTATGGCACAGAATGTTGGGCGGTGAAACATCAACACGTACACAAAATGGGTGTAGCGGAGATGAGGATGCTTCGTTGGATGTGTGGGCACACGAGAAAGGATAAGATTAGGAATGAGGATATCCGGGGTAAAGTAGGAGTAGCCGAAATTGAAGGAAAGATGAGAGAAAATCGGTTACGGTGGTTTGGACATGTGCAAAGAAGGCCTACTGACGTTCCGATTAGAAGATGCGACTATGGGACAGAGGTGCAGGGCCGAAGGGGTAGAGGAAGACCTAGGAAAACTTTGGAAGAGACTCTAAGAAAAGACTTAGAGTACTTGGATCTAACGAAGGACATGACAGGATCGAGCACAATGGCGTTCTAAGATTCATATAGCCGATCTCACTCAGTGACTTGGATTTTCCAAGTCTCCAACCGAGAAGTTTTCCTCATTCGGGAAATTAAGAGAACACTACCCCAACCTACATGCTCCACTCAGAAAGCTTCAACATACAAGCTTTAACAAAAGAAAATTCAAAGAACTTAGCGAAGAAGGCTTTGGTGTATTTAACACAATACGTTGAAATGAAGGAAAACTTATTTATTGATATCCCCGATAAGCTACAAATATGTACATATACATGAGTCAAAATAAGCACACAAGAGGGAGCCCTCACAAAGGTTGCTTAGGAGAAGTCTCAGCAGTCGGTAGAGCCCCAGAAAGAGAAGGCACCGGAGGGGGATCATTTGGAGCCTCAGTACTGGACAGAACCCTAGAAGGAGGAGGCATCAGAGGTTGATCATTTGGAGCTTCATTACGCGGTACAGCCCCAGAAGACGAAGGCAATAAATGCCTTTGGAACAAACCCACAAATCTCTGATGATCAAGTAAAACCTGACCATCAGTTTCCTTCATCTGGTCAAGCTTCCTCTTCATGTTTGTAGCATAGTCATGTGCGAGCCGGTGCAACTGTTTATTCTCATGCTTGAGCCCTCTAATCTCCTGTTTGAGACTCATCACTTCAGCCGCCAATGATTCAACTTGGCGGGTTCGAGCAAATAGGCGTTGGGCCATATTAGACACAGAACCTGCACACTGAACACTGAGAGCCAGCGAATCCTTAACAGCTAACTCATCAGACCGTTTGGAAAGTAGTCTGTTATCTTTGGGAGTGAGAAGGTTCCTGGCCACCACCGCAGCGGTCATATCATTCTTCATCACGGAATCCCCAACGGTAAGAGGACCAGTAGGGGAGACGAAGGATGGGCGCCATATGTTGTCTGGAGAAGGCGGGGCTGCCTCTTCAACAAGGTTCAAGTCAAAACGACGGTCGGAGGGGCCAGACATTTTCAAAGGTGTTGAAGAGAGAAGAGGTCGGACAAATCAAGATCTTAGAAGTGCAAGAATGAAGCTTCTACTGGTGGAGATTCAAGTGTGCTTTGGAACTTAATGCCAGCCCCTATAAAAATCTGCACTCGACGAAGCTTCAGAAATCGAAGAGGCGCCTGCTCAGAAATCGAAGAGGCGTTTGCTTTCTCAAAAACTGGGCTGCTTAGAGATCACGAGGGTTGATCTCAGAAATCGAAGAGGCGTTTGCTTTCTCAAAAGTTGGGCTGCTCAAAGACCACGAAGGCCGATCTCAAAAATCGAAGAGGCGCTCGCTTTCTCAAAAGCTGGGCTCCCCAGAGACCACGAGGGCCGATATCAGAAATCGAAGAGGCACCTACTTTTCCAGCCTTTTCCAGCCTTGTCAGCACCTGTCACACGCACACTCAGTTTTGCGGAAATTATGGGCATTCTGTCAAAGACTTCTGGGGAAGTAGAAAACACATGAATCTTACTGTTCAATCACCCACTTCCCACACGCAACAATAGCTCATGGGTACCACAGATAACTTTGCCAAAGTTCTCTGCCAAAGTTGAGCACGTGAAGCTTGCAGCTCCCACTACATCGCTCTGACCAAGAAGGGTAAAAGAATAGCAAAGAAACAGCACTAACAAAGTTTAGACCCATAAATTTTGAAGGTCTAGCTACCATATTATTACCCACAAGGGTAAAGGAACAGTACCACTGCTGGATAATTGGAAAGTCCCTGTGTGTCAATCTCTGTGCTTCGTGGCAAGGTAGACTAGCAAACATGCCCAACCTTTACTCACATTCGAGAAAACACTCCCAATAAGATTGCTTGCTCCAAAATCGAAGAGGCACCGTCCTCCGAATCTCGAGAGCCAGACTCCCAACATGACTACTTTCTTAAAAATCGAAGAGAGGGTAAAGGAACAGTACCATTGCTGGATAATTGGAAAGTCCCTGTGTGTCAACCTCTGTGCTTCGTGGCAAGGTAGACTAGCAAACATGCCCAACCTTTACTCACATTCGAGAAAACACTCCCAACAAGATTGCTTGCTCCAAAATCGAAGAGGCACCGCCCTCCGAATCTCGAGAGCCAGACTCCCAACATGATTACTTTCTCAAAAATCGAAGAGACACTGCTCCCCGAATCTCGAGAGCCAGACCCCCAACATGATTGCTTTCTCAAAAATCGATGAGGCATCGTTCTCCGAATCAATCGAAGAGGCGCTCGCTTTCTCAAAAGCTGGGTTGCTCAGAGACCACGAGGGCCGATCTCAGAAATCGAAGAGGCACCTACTTTTCTAGCATTGTCAACACCTGTCACACGCACACTCAGCTTTGCAGAAATTATGGGCATTCTGTCGAAGACTTCTGGTGAAGTAGAAAGCACATGAATCTTACTGTTCAATCACCCACTTCCCACACGCAACAATAGCTCATGGGTACCACAAATAACTTTGCCAAAGTTCTCTGCCAAAGTTGAGCACGTGAAGCTTGCAGCTCCCACTACATCGCTCTGACCAAGAAAGGTAAAAGAATAGCAAAGAAACAGCACTAACAAAAGTTTAGACACATAAATTTTGAAGGTCTAGCTACCATATTATTACCCACAACTGTAAAGGAACAGTACCACTGCTGGATAATTGGAAAGTCCCTGTGTGTCAACCTCTGTGCTTCGTGGCAAGGTAGACTAGCAAACATGCCCAACCTTTACTCACATTCGAGAAAACACTCCCAATAAGATTGCTTGCTCCAAAATCGAAGAGGCACCGTCCTCCGAATCTCGAGAGCCAGACTCCCAACATGACTACTTTCTCAAAATCGAAGAGAGGGTAAAGGAACAGTACCATTGCTGGATAATTGGAAAGTCCCTGTGTGTCAACCTTTGTGCTTCGTGGCAAGGTAGACTAGCAAACATGCCCAACCTTTACTCACATTCGAGACAACACTCCCAACAAGATTGCTTGCTCCAAAATCGAAGAGGCACCACCCTCCGAATCTCGAGAGCCAGACTCCCAACATGATTACTTCCTAAAAAATCGAAGAGACACTGCTCTCCGAATCTCGAGAGTCATACCCCCAGCATGATTGCTTTCTCAAAAATCGAAGAGGCATCGTTCTCCGAATCTCGAGAGCCAGATACCACAGACCACTTTTTCAAAGTGCTTTGACAGAGTTAAAACATGTGAAACTGGCAGCTCCCACTACCGTGCTATGACCAAGCAGGGTAAAGGAATAGCATTACTACTTGTTGTTAGGGAGACTCCTATATATGTCGACCTCCATCCCCAACGGACAGGCAGACCTGCAAAAATGCTCAACCCTTCATCATATCTGAGAGGGCACTCCCAACGAAGCCTTTCGAAATATTCAGCTTTCTTTTCCCCCGATAATACCTCTGCAAACAAGCTATACTAGAGCAAGAATATCTCATATCATCAGGGTTAAAAGCAAGAGTATCCCATATCATGCTTTTTTCCTGTCTTTTCTTTTGGCCTTGTTTTTACCTGCAAGACAAGGAGAAAGAGAGCAATCAGTCAGCACTTGGAATCAAGCTTCCAGCCAGGAACTGACTGCCTGGAACCCCTTACCTGATTACTTACCTGGCATTGCTCTCGAGTACTCATCTTCAACATCTTATGTTTCCAGGGAAGATTCCGCATCTGCTTGAGGAACAGATAGGGCAAGTGCGAAGGATACAAGGAAGCATGTGGAGACAAGCGTAACAGCACACGTGCCGATACATTCATTACTCTGTCAAAAGCAAAAGTATCCCATATCAGCAGGGTGGAACGTACTCTAGATTTGATGGACTTGTTTTGACCCTCAAATTCTTCAGTCGGCCTTATACTCTGGAGGAAACCAGAAAACCCTCCAGCTCAGTTCAAGAATAAGCCTGTGGAAAGTTACTTCTTCAAAAGCAAAAGTATCTCATATCATCTCTTCTCATTTTTCTTCTCTTTATCCTTCATGCTGCTGCAAGATGGGGAGAAGGTGAACAATCAGTCGGAGCTCTGATTGCTTACCTTGTCTGTCACCTCTTTCAGCAGACCCCCTAGCTCGGCGACTTGGGGGACTCCTACTACATGGTTTGTATCGCGCTTGACCAAGCCTGAAACTACAAGTAAGCTTCAAGTGAAATTGATACATTACCTTGTGCATCTCCACCAGTTAAAGATACCACCCCTGGATGGAGGAAGAGTACTTCCAGAGAAGATGCCACATCTACCTATGAGACAGATAAGGCAAGTCAAGACGACACCACACTCCGATACTTAGAAGTTTCGTGATTACGAGATCATTCTCCCACAATATTTCCTAATGTCATTTGTACTAAATCATTCACTTGTACTCACTAAATGAGAGCTTGAACCTATGTACTTGTGTAAACCCTTCACAATTAATGAGAACTCTTCTATTCCGTGGACGTAGCCAATCTGGGTGAACCACGTACATCTTGTGTTTGCTTTCCTATCTCTATCCATTTATATACTTATCCACACTAATGACCGGAGCAATCTAGCGAAGATCACAAAAAGCGATCGTTTTCGCTACCTAGGATCTATCTTGCAAGAGAACGGAGAATTAGATGGAGATCTCAACCATAGAATACGAGCTGGATGGAAAGAGTGCATCCAGCGTGTTGTGTGACCGTCGTAGGCCACTGAAGCTCAAGGGAAAATTTTATAGGACGGCAATAAGGCTAGCGATGTTGTATGGCACAGAATGTTGGGTGGTGAAGCATCAACACGTACACAAAATGGGTGTAGCGGAGATGAGGATGCTTCGTGGGATGTGTGGGCACACGAGAAAGGATAAGATTGGGAATGAGGATATCCGAGGTAAAGTAGGAGTAGCCGAAATTGTAGGAAAGATGAGAGAAAATCGGCTCCGGTGATTTTGAACATGTGCAAAGAAGGCCGACTGACGCTCCGGTTCGAAGATGTGACTACGGGACAGAGGTTCAGGGCCGAAGGGGTAGAGGAAGACCTAGGACAACTTTGGAAGAGACTCTAAGAAAAGACTTAGAGTACTTGGATCTAACGGAGGACATGACACAAAACCGAGCGCAATGGCGTTCTAGGATTCATATAGCCGACCCCACTTAGTGGGAAAAGGCTTTGTTGTTGTTGTTGTTGTTGTTGTAACTTGAATCTGTTTACATCGAAATGGTTGGAGAGACTGCAATTTGGTTCTGTCCAAACAGATACACATGAATGTGGAATAAGAATTCATTTACAGGCTATATATCGGGCAATTACTAACATTCCTACCATTCTCATCTCGGATGAGCTCTACAAAACTTACACATCATCTCCTATATTGCATTTCGGCCTATCAAATATGTTACAGATGGTACTCGGCAACTGCATATGTACCAGCCATTGTTGACTCCAGCAGCCTGTGGTTCTCTTCCTTCGTTCTACTTATCAGCGAAGAGGTGGAATGTGTATCGCAGGGCTCGCTTGTCAAATCTTGGTACCCAGATTTTCTTTTTAAAAGTTCTGCAGAAGTTCATAACCCGATTCAGTTATCTAATCATTCAATAAGTGACGTGAAGGACTTTGCGAAGATAAAGAGCAAAAGGAAAAATGTCGACCACTTAGACTGAAAGAAGCAGCTGCACATGAAGATATTGCAGCGGAATGTAAAATTAGTTATTTCGACAATGTGACAGCAGCAGTTATGACACAGCTTGTTATAAACACATTCATCATTGGCATGCTCAACAGACTGAACGGCTACCACACAACTTTTGTTTTCTGATCACAGAATCAGAAAACTAGTACTACGAAAAACAGGTATACAAAAATATTCTCATGCAATCGAAATGCTCATTTTTTAACTAAACCCATATATATCATACCTACCTACCCAACCACATCCCAAAGGGAACACCAATTCCTCCAAATATTTCAACTGGCATAAACAAAGCATAGGCTTCAAAATAACAGAATTCTGTAAAAGGATATATTCATGTGCATACCAATTCTTTCTTTTATAAGAGTAGCATATTCAGCTCCAGCGCTTTTGTGTGCAAAAGATGATATATCAAGGTACATTTGGCTTGACGGTCGAATTCCAGCATCCACCATCCATTGTAGTACCTACGCAAATATATTGTTTGAATTTTGAGTTTGACATAAGCATGAGATGGTGTAAGATGAATCTTGCATTACACTGTTGAATGGCCACATATCGCTTACAACCTATAGAAGCAAGCAAAGATTAAATTTTGCATGCAAACACGGCACATTTGTGGTTTCAGTTTGACAAAGTTCAAATCTTTGTTCTAAGACAGTGCCCTACCCAACTGTTACACATGGATTCACTAGGTAATTTCTTATATTTCTTATCTTCGAGACTCAATGCATAACATGCAGAACTTTTGCTAGAGCACCATAAATTAAGAACAAGTACTGTCTCAATATGATGCCAATGTAATTGGACTTTGGCCTTCATATCATGTGTGTGTAACCAACAAATAGCATGATGCAAACTATTACAGCATTTACTTTGACTAAAACAAGTGCATAAATGGAAGTTTGATGTGTAGGTTACCTCAAAATATTTTCTCCAATTTCCGACAGACAGGAGATTCTTCAACAAAATTGAATAAGTATCAAAATTGATATCACCACTGGATGCCACTATCTTGTAGAATAACTGTATGGATAGAGGGGGGAAGAGAGAGAGAGAGAGAGAGAGAGAGAGTTCAAAATGACCGTGATAAAAGAAAAAAAACCTATTCATAATCAGAGTTTGCAGAATAGTGCATATTTAACTTCCAATAACTTCAGTTTAAAAGAAAAAAAGGATAGATGAAAGCAAATTGGTGATTGCATAAATGTAGTGTGCTCTGTAACATTTATCTATCAAATACTAGAGAAATTCTAGGTACCTTCATCATAGTTTCAATCTTTCCACTTCTTCCAAGAATACGCAGAAGTTGATTCACAAGTCCAATTGAAACTCCAGGTAGTGAGGGCTCAATCAACTTAATCAATTCCATTGTTGTTCTCCAATCTTGTAATCTTCATTCAAAGTTCAAATTTTCAGTTACTTAACTAACACAAAAATTTGTCCAAAAAAAAAAGGTAAAAGAAACCTAATACGAAAAAAGAATTTATGACAAAAGCATAAAACTATAATGCCTCATTGAAGCAAATTTAATAATTGGGAACAGAGATGAAGTTAAAATATGGCAAGGATAAAACATGGACATATATGATGCTAAGGCAAGTTACTCATCAAAATAGTAATACAAAACATGGACACAAGATACTTTTCATAATTTACATAAATAAGCAATTTTTCCAGGATGTATCATAGAGATGAATGTATTTGTATTCGTAATGTAAATTCAACTTAGATGGGAAATTTTCGTAACGAACAATTCCATTTTATGTAAGCTAATGTTGTATAACTTGTATCAGTCCAGTGGAAGAATAAGACAAGTCTTCAAATTGAGAACAGATAAATCTATTAATAAGACTGAAAAATAGAAGGACAAGGAAATGTGCGGACGACTACTCGTAGAGAAAGTAAAGGAAGAAGAAGAAGAAGCAACTCACAAGCTACAGGCTGATACCATTTCAAAGAAAATGGCATCACTGAAAGGAATTTCTTTTTCTCGCATGATTTCAGCCAGAATAAGAACCCTGGATGGGTTGCCTCCTTTGTTAAAAGCTCTCATTAAAGCTGAGCATGCAATGACATCTAGTTGGATGCCATTAGTTTCCATTTCTTGGAATAGAACACAAGCCTTTTCCCAATTCTCTGTTATACAAAGACCACTAAAAGATTAAGTTCCATGGGTGCTTCATCCTACTAGTGTCCAAGAATGCCAGAGGTTTAACATACAATCTTACCAGCAGCACTATACGCATGCAGCATTGTAGTATATGTAACTACATCAGGAGCACAACCAGCCGTTTTCATCAAGTTGAATATAGATTCTGCTTCTGTAAGTTGGCCCTGAGTTATTGTAATGAATAAAAAGACAAAAGAATTAATGACGTTGCTCACAAGTAACCAACAATATAATAAGGGGAAACTTTGGCTAAACAAAAACTTGCCATCTTGCTGTAGGCAGAGATCACAGATGAGTAGACCTCTTTGGAAACAAGAATTTTCAAATCCACCATTTCATCAAAAAATGTTATTGCCTCACTGTGTTTTGAAATCTTACAACAGCCACTTATCAACACAGTGTATGTAACAGAATCCGGTTTAACTTTCTTCTTTCTCATAGATTGATACAAGTTTATAGCTTTCTCATGTTCTCCCAAATTCATATAGCTTCCAATAGCTGAATTAAATGCAATTGTGTTCAATTCAATGCCTCGCAGCTTCGCTGCTGAAAGCACGGCATCAATTTTCACCTTCTGACCGCATTGTCCACAAGCTGCCAAAAGTGTACATATTGAGACAATGTTTGGATGAATTCCATCTCGCTCCATCTCACGCAAGACTTCTACCGCTTCAGCTAATAAACCATTAGATCCATAGGCATTAATCAGTGCGTTATAGCTCACAAGATTTGGCTTCAAGTTGTTTCTCTTCATCATGTCAAAAACTGCCCTGGCCTTTTGAGGTTGTTGTGATCTTCCGTATGAATTGAGTAGGGATGTATACGACACAACATCTGGCCGGAAACTACTTTTCTTTATCTCATTAAAAACTGACAATGCCTCTGCGCTCATCCCATGTGAAGCATATGCACCCAATAGTGCATTGTATGAAACAATGTTAGGTTTTAGGCCTTCTGCAAGTATTGTACTGAATACAGCTGTACAATTTTCTATCTGCCCGGACATAGAATACAGATGAATGATGCTGGTGAATGTCACAATGTCAGGACGGCATTCAGCTCTCTTATCTCTCATAGAGCTGAAAATATCAATGGCTTTCCCATATTGTCCAAGCTTTACAAGGCAATATATAACAATATTAAGGGTGGTTGTGTCTGGACGGATATTAGTTCCCTTCATAAGTTCAAAATAAGATAAAGCCTTTGAATACTGAGCCCCAGTTTTGTATGCAGATAAAACAATATTGTGAGTCACAAGATCAGGCCCAACTCCATTATCTGTCATTTTCTTGCATACTTTCAAAGCTTCCCTCCAATTTCCACTAGATCCACAAGCATTGATCAAGTTGTTATATGTTGATCTACTAGGAGGGATCTGCCCATAAGATAAGTTCATGAAAATCAAGGACGATATGATATCAACTAACAAAGATCAAATCTACTGTACATTGGATGAAGGGAAGGTTATTGATTCTGATTTGGGAATGATATATTGTTTCATAACCTTAATCTGTAGATTAACATTACAAATAAATTTGGAATGCAACAAGAACTACATCATCTAACTAGCCCAACAAGATGGGATGGTTTGACCTATAAAGTTAAGGTGTTCCAGAAGAACCTTGGTTTTTAATTTATATGGAAAAGAGCTATTAAGCTGCAGGGTGTAACAGGTAAAGAAAATTCACTCCAGAAAAAAATTGAACAGGCGAAGACGTAACTCAATCAACACTCAAAGTCAATCTGAATTTAAAGCACTAAAAGACATGTGTGACTCAAAACAACATGAAGGCTTTAAATGGACAGCAAAATGAAAGTCTAAAGACTGAAGAGTCATAGACAAATCAGTACAATGCTTTCTCTCCCTTTCTCTCCCTACGCTATGACTATGATATGTGATATTGCACACATTTCTCCCCATGCATCATTTGAGAAATCAAAGACAAGATAAAAGTTCCTGACATCAAATCAGACACGCTAAGATTAGAAAGAAGAACACAGAAAATACACACAGCTGCACGCAACATGTCATCCATAAGATTCATGGCCCAACGCCATTGACCTGCTCGACCATGTGCATTGATAAGAGCATTGTAGGACTCAGCATCAGGCTTGCACCTACCAAAAATTCATTATCGCAAACTTTCTAGTTATTGTGAATAAAGACAACAAATGTGATAAAATTAAGAAGTTGAATGTCTTTGTTGATTATATGGAGCCAATGTCGCCGTTGCTCACTTAGTTGTAATTCACTAATTCACAATGGGTTTCGACTTTTGAACATTATACTCGGGTTTCATCTGAACTGCTATCCTTTCTCCTCTGTCTTAACTGTGCTAGTCTTCACCTAAACTCTAACCAAATGGGAGAGGCCGAAAGTAAAAAGTACAGAAACAAAAAGAAGTACCTCCACTCTTGCATTTCGAAAAACAAGCCGCGAGCTTTATCGACAAGATTATGCCGAGCGTGCAATCTGATCATCATATTATACATGTCAGTGCGAGCACAATAGTTCTTCTGGTTCTTCATCCACCCGAACACTCGCACACAGTGTTCCACCGAACCCCTCTCTGTCATTTCCTAAACAAACAAAGCAAGCAACCCAAATTTCACACACAAATGCAAACACCAAACTCTAAACCCTAAATCAACAACATAAACAGCTCCGAAACGGAATTGAAATTTTTACCTTGATGAGAACAGGGAAGTTCTTACGAGCAAAGCGCCCGACCCATTGATTGAGTAAGCCCTCGATGTCCTCCCAGTGGCGGAGCTTGTAGAGGCGGTCGACGACGTCGGAGACGGCCCAGTCCTTCTGGAAACGCTCGGTTTCGACTCGTAAACGATGGCGTTTGGGGATGTGTTGTTTGGTGAGGCCGGTGATTCGGGTGGAGACGTGGTGAGTGCCGTGGTCGTAGTCCACGGAGACCTGCTTCTTCTCTTGGAAGGCGGAGGAGTCGCCGTTGTTGGGTTTTCCGCAGACAATTTGGTTCTTGGGGCGGGTCGGGTTGAAAAACGGTGGCCGGGATACGGTGGCCATTAGCCTCACAGTGAGCGAAGGGGAGAGGGAGAATGTGTGGATAGAAGGATGGAACTTTATTAATTAAAACTTTGAGGGGCGGTCGTGTAGTTTTCAAAACTTGAGGGGTTAGTAAGTAAAAATTGAAAAAGTTGCCACATTTACACTCTAGCGAAGCATTCAGCTCGGGGAGTGACGAGTGAGAGTGAGAGTGAGAGTGAGAGGAGAGAGAGAGAGAGAGAGTCATGGAAGGCCACTGCGACGACGATCCAATGGAGGAGGAAGTGGTTGAGGCGATGCCTAGGAGAATCAAAGGCAGAGGAGGTTTAAGGGCCCCATCCAAAACCCTAGACCTAGACCACCCGAACAACCCTCCTTCTTTCCCCCGTTGCAATGCCTCCCAATCTCCGGCTTACGCTCCTCAACGCTGTCAGTTCCTCTCTCTCTGGCGTTTATTTATTTCATTTTGGGTAATGCATTTTCTTTGTGTGTGAATGCTTGATGATCTGTTTGGCTGCTCAGAAAGTGATCAATGACGGTAATTAAGTAGTGAAAAAAATTAGAAAGATAACTGCTAGAAATGATCTTTAGGGCTGTGAAGGATTTGCTTGTTTATATAATCTTTTCGGCGATTTTTCCTCAATGCTTTTTAATGATTTTTGAATTTTTGTTTGTGGACATCTGCTAGCATTGGGAGCAGCCTCTCCATAAATGGGGGTAAGGCTAGCCGACATTCACCTCCCCCAGACCCTGCGTAAAGCGGGAGCCTTGTGCACTGGGTACGACCTTATGGACATCTGCTAGCAGAAATTAGGGTTTTCTGTTTAGGGATAAAGGGACAAGGCTAGTAACAACAATGAATAAACTAGGGCATATGTTTATGCTGCATTTTCTTTCGAAAGAGTTAGTGTGTGTGCGCGCGAAGTGGTGGATTGCCCCATGGCATAGGGTCTTCCTCTTTAACCCACTGCGTCCCAGGTTAAGACCCTATCCCCTCCCCTCGTCTAGCTTAGAGTAGTAATATCGTTTGTAATCAAGTGGGTGTTAATAATTGTTGAAAGCCACTTGTTTATTAAGAAAAAAGTTAGTTTCATTCACTACAAAAATCATATAATAACATATCGGAAGTTAAGTTCCAAGGAGATCAGAACTATCACTGTGTCCTATACAACTATGGTTGAAGGTTGTTATGCTACGAAGAGGAAAAAGAGTGCTTCATATGATTCGAAAAGGCAGGGTGCACAAAAAAGAATGCTTAAGGACCCAATAAGGACCTCTATGTTCTCCGAATATTAATTGTGTTTGTCTCTACCTTCTTGATGGTGATTAACAAGAAGAGAGGTAGTGTATTTTTTTGGCATTCAGAAGATATGTTTGTCCATTTCTTTCACTTAGTAAATAGGTTGGATTTATTTCTTGGTGACTTTGGAGTTATTATGTGTGCAGCTATTGAAGGATGGATCATATTGATCACTGGAATACATGAGGAGGTACAGGAAGATGATCTTTTTAATGTATTTGGCGACTATGGAGCAATCAAGGATTTGCATCTGAATCTTGACCGTCGCACTGGATTTGTTAAGGTAAGTTGTTTATTTACTTTTCTTGCATGCAAAACCTAAATGATGCTTCTGTTCGAGCATAACGAGCTGTATTGTATATGATTGAAGCCTTAAGCGGTGTGTTTGTTTACATTATATTTTCGTTGCCCTTCAGATGGTATTCAAATTAACTTCTTTTCAGACTCATTAGTGTCTTTTAAGATTCATTAAATATGTACCGGAGTTTATACAATTAGACAGCCTTTGGAGAAGTTGCCCACTTATTATTGCATATAAAGAATGATAAAAGGGTTTATTCTTGTTATAATAGTTGTTTAGGTAATTTAGAGAGCAGCTTTTGAGGATTTTTGTGGTACTTAGTAGATTGTGTCTGGGAGTACTACAATAAAATAAGTATATAGACAGAAATTAGTTGAAAATGATTTGTTTTCCTTATCCCAGCATGGATAGAATAGTCAAACAATTCACCACCCGTGTGTGCAGTTCTTTTCCCTTTCTTAGATTTGACATCTAATGAAATGGGTTGGTGAGATCCATGTTCAACGATATGCCTGTGTCCTGTTCTTATTGGCTGTATAAAAATGATCGAGATTGTGGTAAGGTCTCTCAGATTTAACAATCTGCTCTCTGATTCTTCAGTTATATCATATATGTTTATTTATGTATTGTTCGAAATGCAGCTAATATAAGCTTTATTGCAATCTGAAACTGGTTTATGTTGGGAGATAGAGTGATTGTCTTTGCCCTGTTCACCTTGTGCCTGCTGGAACATGGACGGGGAATTGAACAGGGAAAGTTGATGTGTGTGCCTATCAAAAAGTTAATTGTTTTTGTTGATCCTGTTGGATATATTGGTCGTCTAAATCTATAAACAACATCTGCCTTCAGTCAGTTACGTAAGTTACCAACATTTCAATGTTTTCAAATATGTGATCTGCAATTGTATATTTAATTGTTTCCTGTGAATCTTTTGTGTGATTGACGATTTGGTTTAGGGATTAATTCTTTTTCTTGTATCCAAATGTTGAATTATTTGGATGAATTGTATACTTCGTTCGTTTTTTATCTGCATGATCCTGCTCACTCATTCATGTCAAATATGCAGGGAAGGGTCAGATTTGGTCTTACTCATTTGTTGTTCGTTGTTATCGTTTGTATATCTTTTTTGCTTTTTATACATTTATTGTTGAGGTGGACTCTATATCCCCAACGGCACTTCTTTTTGGTGATTAACATACATACCTCTTGAAAAATAAATAAAAAAGGCAAGGAAATGTATGATACTTGTATTTTGCTTACTGATGCTAAAAGGTTTCAGGGTTATGTGCTGATTGAATATGAGAAGTTTGAAGAAGCTAAGGCAGCAATATCGGGAATGAATGGTGCCAAACTTTTTGGTCAAACCATATCTGGTGATTGGGCCTTCAGTACTGGTTCCTTCGGAGGCAATTTAAGGTGTGTTTTCCAATGAGTATTTTGTGCTATGTCATTCACGGCCTTGGTTTTTCTTTTCGATTGTTTGTTTATAATTAGATTAATTTGTCATATTTGCTAAATAAAACAAAAATTGTAGATCACTATGACATGATTCTTTAGTTTCGAGTTTTAATTCCTGATCTCTGCCACATCTAGTTTTTTACCTCATCTCTGTGAACAGAAGAACTTCTATCTTATCAAGTAATGGAAGCTTGTGCCGTTCTTAGCAATTATTAGTCAGATGACCGACCGATTCTTGGGCTAATGACTTTTCTCTTCCTAATATTGGGAAGAGAACCCAAATTTGAATCCACCTTCTCCGCTGATTAAAAAAATTGCTGGTCAGAGAAGAATGATTTATATACATACTTAATCTTTCAGAATATTTTAGTTTCCTGCACCAGCTAATCTCCAAGCATGCAATTGTTAAGCTTATGGGCTTTAGCTATCCATACATTAACTGATTGCTCCTCTCGTCTTCTTTCTAGGTCACCGGAATCAAACCGTTCTCGAAGTCCAAGGAGGAGATACTGATATGTTCTAATGACATTGGTAACTAATTGGCAAGTGTCGATCACTAATTCTGCGGTACTGTAAGTTGTCTCGAAAGATTAGGCTAGAACGGAAGTTGCAACACCTGAATTTACTACGTATGGAACTATTGAGATGGTATGTAACTAAACATCCCTAGTTGTACTTGGTTTCTTTGAGAGCCAGTTCTAACTGGGTATTAAGTTGATCCAAATATAATGCTGCTGTTAGGGTAAAAATGTTGTTTCCTTTGCAATTTGGTTTAGCAGATGTAGAAGTGAATGGTAAGCTAGAGTTTATTTCTACCAGTTGGATGTACTTGAGGTTCAAGAAACCGCCGACTGTTCATGTTTTCAGTTCATGGTATACGAACAAATAAATCGCAACCACGGCAGCGACCCAAGAGCAACCGCCCCCACCTTCTTTGTTGTCCCCACTGCCGCCCTCATCACTAGGGGTGGGTTCAGTACAATACCGTGCCGTTACCAATTGGCACAAAATCGGTATAGTGCAGTTGGCAATTGGATTGGCAAAATAATTTGGCAAAAAATCCACCCACTCATTCCCATCATTGTATGCCACTACTGCCGTCATGACTACAACCATACAATGATCAAATTATTGCCAATAGCCTGCAATGTGTACCTTAATGCATTGTTTTATGAAGTACTCATTTGGTGGACTGAATGGGATTGGGCTTGATATATAAAATAAGTTATGATTGGATTAGAGTGGATAGGATGTGATTTTTGTCAAGTGTTTGGTGCAAACAACTAATTTGGATTGGTTACGAATTAATTCACTTTTCGTAAAAAATAAAAAAATAAAAAAATAAAAAAATAAATCCAAATTATATCAAGAACAGCCAAAAATCCCCAGACCTCATTAAAACCCCTACGATCCCCAAATTCCCCAAGGCCACAACCATATATATATACAAAGAGTTTAAGGGGAGGGATCCCCATTTTTTGAAAAAAATGGGGATTAGGTGTGGGGCCCACTTCACATCAAATTTCAACGATCCGAACCGTCTATTTTGTTAGTCTCGATTCATAGATCATCCTTGCAAAAAATTCAATTCAATCCGAAACCATTTGCTTATTTAATTATCAATATCAAATTGCATATTTTCTTATATAACAAAGTATTCGTTCATTTCCTTGAACCCAATTAGATATCTTAAACATTTCCAATTTAGCTAATATTTTGCAAGGATGATCTATGAATCGAGACTAACAAAATAGACGGTTCGGATCGTTGAAATTAGATGTGAAGTGGGTCCCACACCTAATCCCCATTTTTTTCAAAAAATGGGGATCCCTCCCCTTAAGCTCTCTGTATATATATATATGGGTGTTTATAAGGTGCGGACGTTAAAATGCATCTTGCGTGTGGACTGTAATCAGACAGTGGTGATTTGCTGAGCTCATAGGTAGAACCGGGTTGTTGTGATCCAGTGTAATTAAACATTTAATTTTTTTTTATTCGGTTGGTATGTATTTGTCGGAGAGAAAGTTGAAGGATATGTTCGAGTGTTGGAGAGGGAAAGAAACAGAGGCCGAGACATGGAGTTGGGGTGAAGATCGATTCTAGTTGGGCTAAAGCTGCGTTATGATCGATTCCAGTTGAGGAGGATAATTTTATACCTTTAATTTTTTTTTTCGTTCACTAGGGGTGTTTTTGTTGGCGAGAGAGGGGGAGAGTAATCTTATACCTTTTGTTGATGCACAAAATCAGTGGGGACTTTGGTATAACAGAAAATGTTAAGTTTGTGACCTTCGCTAGATTGCTCCGGTCACTAGTGTGGATAAGTATGTAAATGGATAGAGATAGGGAAGCAAACACAAGATGTACGTGGTTCACCCAGATTGGCTACGCCCACAGAGTAGAGGAGTTCTCATTAATTGTGAAAGGTTTACACACAAGTACATAGGTTCAAGCTCTCATTTTGTGAGTACTAGTGAATGATTTAGTACAAATGACATTAGGAAATATTGTGGGAGAATGATCTCCTTTTATAGAAGAGAGTTTCTAACTTTGTTTTGACATTGACACGTGTCGTGTTGTGATTGGCTTCTGATGTTGACACATGTCGCGCTATGATTGGCTTTTGATGTTGACACGTGTCGCGCTATGATTGGCCTCCTGGTTGGAGGGAAACTCTTTCTGGTCCTTGATGGTATAACGTTGACCGGTGCTCGGTAGTTTCGGGATTGGTAAAGTATGGTACAAACAGTGCTCCCCTAAGTTCCCGAATGAGGGAAGCTCCTCGGTTGGGGACTTGCAAGATCCAAGCCGCTGAGTAATCACGAAACTTCTATGTACCAAAGTGTGATATCGTTTTCACTTGCCTTATCTGTCTCACAGGTAAATGTGGCATCTTCTCTGGAAGTACTTTTCCTCCATCCAGGGGTGGTATCTTTAACCGGTGGAGATGCACAAGGTAATGTATCAATTTCACTTGAAGCTTACTTGTAGTTTCGGGCTTGGTCAAGCGCAATACAAACCATGTAGTAGGAGTCTCCTAAGTCACCGAGTTAGGAGATTTGCCGAAAGAGATGACAGACAAGGTAAGCAATCAGAGCTCCCAGCAATCAGTCCCAGATCAGAAGTTTGATTTCGAGTTTCGGCTGATTGTTCTCATTCTCCCTATCTTGCAGGCAGCAGGAAGGATAAATTAAAGAAAAAGGAGAAGTGATGATATGAGATACTTTTGCTTTTGAAGAAGTAACTTTCCACAGGCTTATTCTTGAACTGGGCTGGAGGGTTTTCTAGTTTCCTCTAGAGTATAACGCCGACTCAAGAATTTGAGGGTCAAAACAAGTCCATCAAATCAAGAGTGCGTTTGACCTTGATGATATGAGATACTTTTGCTGTTGACAAAGTAATAGATGAATCGGCACGTGTTCTGTTGCGCTTGTCTCCACCTGCTTCTTTGTATCCTTCTCACTTGCCCTATCTGTTCCTCAGGCAGATGTGGTATCTTTTCTAGAAGCATAAGATGTTGAAGATGAGTACTCGAGAGCAATGCCAAGTAAGTAATCAGGCAAGGAGTTCCAGGTAGTCAGTTCCTGACTGGAAGCTTGATTCAAAGTGCTGACTGATTGCTCTCTTTCTCTTTGCCTTGTAGGTAAGAACAAGGCCAAAGGAAAAGACAGGGAAAAAGCATGATATGTGATACTCTTACTTTTAACCCTGATGATATAAGATACTCTTGCTCTGGTGTGGCTTGTTTGCAGAGGTATTATCAGGGGAAAGGAAGCTGAGTATTTCGAGAGGTTTCGTTGGGAGTGTCCTTTCAGATATGAGAAATGGTTGAGCATTTTTGCAGGTCTGCCTGTCCGTGGAGGGTGGAGATAGACATATATAAGAGTTTCCCCAACAACAAGTAGTAACACTATTTCTTTACCCTTCTTGGTCATAGTAATGTAGTGAGAGCTGCAAGCTTCACGTGTTTTAACTTTGTCAGAGCACTTTGAAAAAGTGATATGTGGTATCTGCAAAGCTGATGTTGCGTGTGAAGATTGCAGACAAGCTTTATCCAAGGAAATCTGGCTCTCGAAGTTCGAAGAGGGTGCCTCTTCGATTTTCGAACAAGCAAGCTCTCGAGATTCAGAGAACGGGTGCCTCTTCGATTTTTGAGAAAACAATCTTGTTGGGAATCTGGCTTTTGAGATTTGGAGAGCGGTGCCTTTTTGATTTTTGAGAAAGTAATCCTGTTAGGAGTCTGGCTCTTGAGATTCGGAGAACGGTACCTCTTCGATTTTTGAGAAAGTAATCCTGTTGGGAGTCTGGCTCTCGAGATTCAGAGGGCGGTGCTTCTTCGACTTTTGAGCAAGTAATCCTGTTGGGAGTCTGGCCCTCAAGATTCGGAGAGCGGTGCCTCTTTGATTTTTGAGCAAGCAATCTTGTTGGGAGTGTTTTCTCGAATGTGAGTAAAGGTTGGGCATTTTTGCCAGTTTGCCTTGCCATGGAGCACATAGGTTGACACACACAGGGACTTTCCGGTTATCAAGCAGTGGTGCTGTTCTTTTACCCTTGTGGGTAATGGTAGAGTAGCTGAACCTTCAAAATTTATGTGTCTAAACCTTGTCAGAGATCTTTGGCAAAGTTATTTGTGGTACCCGAGGAGCTTATGTTGCGTGTGGGGATTGTCGACATATTTTACTCAGGAAAATCTGCTTTTCGAAATCTGAAGAGTGGTGCCTCTTCATTTTTTAAACCAACGGCCTTGTTGCCCTTTCTTTTATAAAGGCACTAATTGTGTGCAAGAAGTACGTTCAGAGAGTTATTGTTTGCAAGAATTTTTCCCTTATTTTTGTACTTCAGAGATTTATTGCACCTCATTTCTCCTTCATCATTTCTGAGAATGTCTGGCCCATCCGACCTTCGTTTTGACTTGAACTTTGGTGAAGAGGTAGCCATGCATTCTCAAGACAACATATGGCGCCCATCCTTCTTATCCCCTATTGGTCATCTTACCGTTGGGGACTCTGTGATGAAGAATGATATGACCGCTGCGGTGATGGCCAGGAACCTTCTCACTCCCAAAGATAACAGACTACTTTCCAAACGGTCTGATGAGTTGGCTGTTAAGGATTCTCTGGCTCTCAGTGTTCAGTGTGCAGGTTTTGTGTCTAATATGGCCCAACACCTATTTGCTCGAACCCGCCAAGTTGAATCATTGGTAGGTGAAGTGATAAGTCTCAAACAGGAGATCAGAGGGCTCAAGCATGAGAATAAACAGTTGCACAGGCTCGCACGTGACTATGCTACAAACATGAAGATGAAGCTCAACCAGCTGCAGGAATCTGATGGTCAGATTTTAATTGATCATCAGAGATTTGTGGGTTTGTTCCAAAGGCATTTATTGCCTTTGTCTTCTGGGGTTGTACCGCGTAATGAAGCTCCAAATGATCAACCTTCGGTGCCTCCTCCTTCTGGGGTTCTGCCTAGTACTGAGGCTCTGAATAATCACCCTATGATGCCTCCTCTTTCTGGGGCTCTGCCGACTGTTAAGACTTCTCCTGAGCAACCTTTGTGAAGGCTCACTCTTGTTTGTTTATTTTGATTTATGTATATGTACATATTTGTAACTTATCGGAGATATCAATAAACAAGATTTGCTTCATTTCAACGTATTGTGTTAAATACACCAAGGCCTTCTTCACTAAGTTCTTTGAATTTTTTCTTTTGTTGAAGCTTGTATGTTGAAGCTTTGTGAGTGAAACATGTATGTTGAGGTAGTGCTCCCTTAATTTCCCGAGTGAGGAAAACTTCTCGGTTAGAGACTTGAAAAATCCAAGTCACTGAGTGGTTGTGAGACTTCTGAGTATCAAGGTGCAGTAGCATATGGTAGGAATCCCCCAAGTCTCCGGTCGAGGGAGTTGACGTAGGAGGTGTCTTACTAGTAGCCAAGTTTCCAAAGTAACAAAACTTTACCATTTTCCTTTCTAAGTGGTAGCCTAAAACTCCTCCTTCATATACATTTGTTATAAAAGTTGTTAGGCCTAAAGAAGAGGAGGCCTATGCAATTTTTTTTTTAAATTTTTTTTCGAATTTATTTTTCGAATTTATTTTTTTTCGAATTTTCAAATTTTTGAATTTTCGAATATATATTAAGCTTTGTAGGTGAATCTTTGGTGTTGAAGCTTTGTAGGTGAAGCTTTGAGGTTGAAGCTTTGTTGGGTACCATGAATTGATTTTGCTTCACACTATCTTGATCAAGATAGTGTGAAGCTTTTGGTAATTTGTAGTTGTCCTCCATTGATAAAGATTTGTTGAATTTCCTTTTTTTTTTTTTGGGAAACTAGAAATTTGAAAATGTGGGAGAAGACAACATATACAAATTTTTTTTTTCCACACTGTTGAGCAAGAGATTGTGATGCAAGCCACACCTTGTAGTAGTTGAAGGTTTGGATGAACCATATAAATTGAATTTGCTTCAAACAATCTTGATCAAGAGTGTGTGAAGCTTTCTACAAGTTGTAGTTGCCCTTCATTGATGAAGCTTTTGTTGGCACCATAAATTGGTTTTGTTTCACACTGTCTTGATCAAGAGCGTGTGAAGCTTTTGAGAATTGTGGTTGAACTCCTTTGATGAAGCTCTTGTTGGCACCATAAATTGGTTTTGCTTCACACTGTCTTGATCAAGAGTGTATGAAGCTTTTGAGAATTATGGTTGCCTTCATTGATGAAGCTCTTGTTGACACCATAAATTGGTTTTGCTTCACACTGTCTTGATCAAGAGTGTGTGAAGCTTTTGAGAATTGTGGTTGAACTCCTTTGATGAAGCTCTTGTTGGCACCATAAATTGGTTTTGCTTCACACTGTCTTGATCAAGAGTGTATGAAGCTTTTGAGAATTGTGGTTGCCCTTCATTGATGAAGCTCTTGTTGGCACCATAAATTGGTTTTGCTTCATACTGTCTTGATTAAGAGTGTGTGAAGCTTTTGATAATTGTGGTTGAACTCCTTTGATGAAGCTTTTGTTGGCACCATAAATTGGTTTTGCTTCACACTGTCTTGATCAAGAGTGTGTGAAGCTTTTGAGAATTGTGGTTACCCTCCATTGATGAAGCTCTTGTTGACACCATAAATTGGTTTTGCCTCACACTGTCTTGATCAAGAGTGTGTGAAGCTTTTGAGAATTGTGGTTGCCCTCCATTGATGAAGCTCTTGTTGGCACTATAAATTGGTTGTGCTTTACATTGTCTTGATCAAGAGTGTGAAACTTTTGAGAATTGTGGTTGAACTCTTTTGATGAAGCTCTTGTTGACATCATAAATTGGTTTTGCTTCACACTGTCTTGATTAAGAGTGTGTGAAGCTTTTGAGAATTGTGGTTGCCTTCCATTGATGAAGCTCTTGTTAGCATCATAAATTGGTTTTGCTTCACACTGTCTTGATCAATAGTGTGTGAAGCTTTTGAGAATTGTGATTGAACTCTTTTGATGAAGCTCTTGTTGGCACCATAAAGCTTCACACTATCTTGTTCAAGAGTGTGTGAAGCTTTTGAGAATTATGGTTGCCCTCCATTGATGAAGCTCTTGTTGGCACCATAAATTGGTTTTGCTTCACACTGTCTTGATTAAGAGTGTGTGAAGCTTTCTACGAGTTGTAGTGTTTGCATTATTACAGAGGAGAAATGTCTGAACTCTCATTATTTTGGTGTTAGTAACAAAGGATACAAAATCAATGGGAATGACACTCATTCCTTACGAATTCATTCCTTACAAAGAAACCTGCTAAATGACCAACTTTTTAAAAGAGAACGAGAATAACCAAAAGTAGATTAGAAACTCCCCCATGCATTCTGAATTCGAAACTTGGATCCCCCTCTCCTAAATTATTGTAATAGTTTCGAACTCTCATCATTTCTCCTAATAATAGTAAATAAAAAAATTAAAAAAAATACCAATAGTAGATTAGAAATTTCAATTTAATTCCTATGTATAAAAATCCATTTATCCCATGAGCAATCAAGCATGTGGATAATTCCTCCCTCCTACTTTTCTTCATCTTTTTTTCAACAAGTATATATCTTGCAAAATGCAATCTCTAGTTCTCTACGGACTACTTACTAAACATCCTCATGCTAATATCTCGTGGGGCACTTCTCCTAGTTCAGTTTATGTATATCTGCAAGGAAGTCTTTCCGTATAAGAAAACGATTTTTGCATCCATTTTCTTTTTACACACTCTTTTTTCTAACGTTAGACTATAAAAAAGGTGCGAAGATCATATCCTGTTCCATCTAATGCCAACGACCAAAAATATAGCGTGACATGTGGGTCCTCTACAAGGTACTACTATCCCTGTGTAAATTAAGATTCTTAGTTTGATGTGATTAAGTTCATCTTATCACTGTTTTGCATGGTGTACCTTTAATTTTCCGGCAGGCAGAAAAGAATGCGTTTCTACATTCAGAGGAGCAAACTGTATGTTGAGAGATGGCTGGTTCGAAAAGGATGTTGAATGACCAATTATTTGATAAATAATGCACAAAAATGTAAATAAATCGTGGACTTTGAGTAGAAATATTAATGGAATAGGATTGTAAAAAAGTGACAACAACTAAACTTGTGTTCAGAACTTTGTAATGGTAGTGTCGAATTGGTTGCATAGTCGTAGATATTTCAACTCAAACTTTTAAGTAGTTGTTACGTGCAAGAACTTACTTACCATTCTAATAGTGGAGGATTTAAAAGTTAACTAGAAGTTTTTTCCTTCAACATTTTGTGGCATCATGTTTTTAGAGAGGCAAACATTGTTGTTAACATCATCACAAATAGTCGTTACGCAGCAGATGACACTTAGCATGTCACGTATGTATGAGGTTTAACCATTTGAAACGGAAAGTATGCTACAAAGTATGTAAACACAATGTTAGACACACCAAACAGGACTTAAAACTTTTAGGTAAATCCCACAAAACTAGTAAAACATGTTTATGGAGAAAACTAGACAATCACACATATAAAACTTATTAATTTCTCATACATCTTTTTCTGTATTATCCATTAGTCCATATATACATATATATGCAAGCACATGATTTCATACATCCTAAGAAATATATAATAAGGGAAGCCAAGAATTAGCTAAGGTGCCTTATGAGAATTCCTCATGAAGTCATACTTCCATGAGGAATCGGTCAAATAAACTCTTTTTTGAGCTAAAAGCCCAACGGCCTAGACATCTTTACTGGGCCGAGGATTGTGGTTTTTCAATTCGGGTTGATTCATTCTTAGCTCAAGTTGTTATTTCAGGCTCAAACATAGTGATTACGTAATGTTTCATTTCAATAACTAAAACTGCAATAGTCTATCTTTATTGGAAAATTAACTAAAATATTCATTATTTGTTAATTTTAATAAAAAGAATCTCACTTTAGTACCTTACATAGGATTGAACTTGATTTTTTTCAATGGTATTACTATTTTTGCCAATTTTTCCTAGACATAAATGTGAGTGATGATTGTTCCACATAGTGAGGGAAAGGCATGTGTGGATTTTTTTATGCAGAGACTCAGATCTAGATGGCCAGTCACCTCCTCGACACGTATACGAGCTCACCACCAAATCAAGATTGTTGTGTTTTTTTTTTTTTTTTTTTTTGGGAAAAAATCAAGATTGTTGTGTTTGCCCTACTGTGTTGCCGACATCAAGGAGAATGTGATGCAGAAAATGTCCACAAACTTTTGGTTAATGCATGTGCTCCAAGATACCAAATTTTGAGTTCTCAAACCAACGATATGCTTATCTCTCAGTGTACTATGAATGGTTTCAATCAAGCACAGTTAAATGATGGACAAGCTAGTCGAATACAAGTTAACTAACGAGAATGATAGAGACTCGATCGTCTTATCGAATTATCATTTTTGCAGTCACAAAGACTAAGAGTTCGATGGGATTTCGAGTTCTACTTTGCTTTATCTTAAATCTTACATTATTTCCCAAGACAAGTCGAATACAAATTGGCTAAAGAAAGTGGAGATGAACTCGACCGTCCGTATCACATTCGCAGCCTTTTTCGTAGTTACAATAGACTGCGTATTCAATGGGACCTTCGAATTCAACTTGCCTTCGCATAGTTATTACATTATTTCTCCAAGACAAGTTGAATCCAAGTTAACTAGCGAGAGTGGAGATGAACTCGACTGTCCAATCACATTTGCAACCAATTTCGTAGTCATAAAACACTGAATCCGGTGGGAACCTTAAGTTCAATTTGCCTTAGCCTAGTTCTTACATTATCCCATTGGATTTATATAATATAAATCAACCTTTGAGTGGTCTACTACATGTAATAGGAATGTAATATTGGAGAATAATGTTGATTATGATTTGATCTCTTAAAGTTATCAATTTTTATAAGGTGTCTTATATTGTAAATAGGATTGATGGAATCCTTAATTGGATATGATTATGATACTTAACTTGGAGCCTAAGAAAGTAAGTTTAGGTTTCCTTTATGGATGGAAACCCTAGCTTTTAGCCTATATAAAAACGCCGGTCCCTATAAGCCGTAGAAAACATAACATAATGCTTCTCATAAAATAGTTATATTTCGCTAGGTGTTTGTAGAAAATCTTGGTGTTGCCGTGCCCTTCTTCCTTTCGTGTTCGACCTCCATGGCTGTCGTTGGAATTAGGTCAGTCACTCCTTCATATGTATTTTAATTATATGACCTTATAAGGCTAGACAAGTTGAACCCAAGTTATCTAGCGAGAGTGGAGACATGAACTCGGCTGTCCAATCGCATTCGCAACCATTTTCGCAGTCATAAAAGACTCTGAATTTGGTGGACCCTCGAGTTGGCTCACATTATTTCCTAGCTAGCATCGAGTGGAAGTGGTGACGGTACCCCTCAAGTTCAACTTAGCCACCAAAGGAACAATGCTTATCAACCTCCCCAACCCACCAATAAACTCAGTCTGGCAACATGCAACCATCAAGTAACCGAAAAAGATGAAAAACGAAGCACAGAAACCCTACTGTTTAAGCAATCTAAGAAAACCAAAACTTTTGAATGAGATTACTCACCAGTGGTATATCAGAAAACGACAGGGGCAAAGGTGGCAGAAAGGTGACGACGGATCTGGCCAAGGGGTGGGTGTGTAGTGTATGTATCTTTCTTGATGCCATTGTTGTTTATTTAGCAAATGAGAAATGGCAACTTTTCAAACCCGAAAATGGATAACTTTTATAGTGCCGATGGCTAAGGACAAAAAGAGTGAAAGGGAAATGGATTTTTATATTTTGGCCACCCATTCCTCCTATGTAGTATTTTTTTTTTTCTTAAGATAATTTGACCTATGAGTTTTGACCTTTTCACCTAAGATGCAATTAATAACTCGTTTTCATGAAATTTGATTGTAAATTATCTGCGCCAAAGAAAAATTTACAATTGTAAAAATAAGGGAATTGTTATTAGCATTTCAAAAATCTCATTTCGCACTCCAAAATTTCTATAATTAGAAAGAAAAATACACTTAAGTGTAGAATGAGATTTTTAGAGTCCTAATAACAATATAAAATTTCTAGAAGTGCCAATAACTTTTTATAAGAGATATTATTAGCACTTTCAAAAAGCTATTTTTCCTTCATTACTAGTGCGTTTTTGTTTTTAGATGTAAAAGTTTTAGACTATCAATAACAATACCAAAACAAAAGTTAAAGGAATAAAAGTTTATAAATGTTATTAAATTCATAGTGATGTTCATGGCAAATGAAACCATGTTAATAATATATATACGTTTTAAAATCCCAATTTGGTTCTATAAAAAGAACCTCAAACCCACTTGAGATTCATCTCAAAACTTCAATCATATAAGGCTATTCACACTTTCATCCAAGTCTCATTTCATTGATGTATCATATATGGCTGACGGTGACCAACACCATCAAAACCAATCCCAAGTGGTAGTTGTCATGGTGCCCTTGCCAGCCCAAGGCCACCTCAACCAACTCCTCCACCTCTCTCGCCTCATCTCCGCCTACAATATCCCCGTCCACTACGTTGGTGCCGCCACTCACAACTGCCAAGCCAAGCTCCGAGCCCACGATTGGGATCAAACCTCAGTCTACAAGATACAATTCCATGACTTCCCAACGCCTCCTTTCCTCTCCCCTCCTCCTAACCCCAATGCCACAAACAAGTTTCCCTCTCATCTCCAACCCTCCTTCGAAGCCACCGCCCACCTCCGCCAGCCCCTGGCGAAGCTCTTACGCGAGTTGTCACTCAAAGGAAGAAGGGTCATCGTCATCCACGACTCCATGATGGCTTCAATCATTCAAGATGTTGCTTCTATACCAAACGGAGAGTCCTACACTTTCCACTCCGTCTCTGCCTTTACGATTTTTTTGTACTTGTGGGAAGTAATCGGAAAACCGAAAAAGCTCGAGGAGCTCGATGTCAAGCTCCCAGACGGCATCCCATCTCTCGAAGGTTGTTTCACTGTTGAGTTCAGGAATTTCATTGATGAACAACATAAATACCAAAAGTTGAACAACGCAGGGAACCTTCACAACACCAGTAGAACCATTGAAGGACCGTACATGGATTTACTCAACAGGATTGGTGATCAGAAGAAGCATTGGGCCATAGGGCCATTCAACCCTACAACGGTTGCGTACCCTAATAACAATTCAAATAGTAGTAGACACATGTGTTTGGAATGGTTGGACAAACAAGAACAAAGTTCAGTGATGTATGTGTCTTTTGGGACCACCACAGCCATGAAAGATGAGCAGATTCAAGAGCTGGCAATTGGGTTGGAGGAAAGCAAGCAAAGGTTCATTTGGGTTTTGAGGGATGCTGATAAAGGCGACCTTTCGAATGGTGCGGAGGTTAGAAGGGCTAAGCTGCCAGAAGGAATTGAAGAGAGATTCAAAGGTAGGGGATTGGTGGTTAGAGATTGGGCCCCACAGTTGGAAATCCTGTCCCACAAATCAACAGGAGGGTTTCTGAGTCACTGTGGGTGGAACTCATGCATGGAGAGCATCACCATGGGGGTCCCTATAGCAGCTTGGCCAATGCACTCTGACCAACCAAGGAACACTGTTTTGATCACAAAGTTGCTTGGAGTTGGGTTTGTGATGAGGGATTGGGATAAGAGGGATGAGCTTGTCACGTCACAGAACGTTAAAAATGGTGTGCAGAAATTTATGGGGTCTAAAGAAGGGGAGGAGATAAGGAAGAGGGCAGCGGAGTTGGGGGCTGCCGTCCGCCAGTCGAGGGTTGAAGGTGAAGCTTCTCACATGGAGTTTTCTTCCTTTATTGCTCATATCACCAGATAATAGTATTTGAGTACTCTATTTGTTATCTAACTGTGGAGCTTGCAGGCCCTTGGACTCAGACTCGTAGATTTCCATCCTGTCATAGCTCGAGATAAAATTAAGAATTTCAGCCTCCTTTCGAATGTCAAGTGTTTCCTTCACTAAAAGAAAGAAGAATCCTATTTCGACAATAAAAAATAAGTTCCAGTCTCTAATCAACCTAGTTGTTAGAATGAAACTTTATTTATTTAAATAGTTTGATCAAGGTCCCTAGCATCATTTAAAAAATTTAACTCATGAATTTATGCATTCAATATCCCACAAATTATGAAATTTAAACAAATCCAAATAATATTGTTACAAATCTAACATTTACATAAAAATCAATAATAGAGTAATTTGTTCTTCACATAGTTCTAGCAAAAAAAATAAAAATTGTACTCACGTAATTATTAATAGGAGTGTGCTATCCACACATCCCTTTTTACTTCTCACACATCCTTTTAATTTCCACCGTCTGATCAAATGAATTCAAGAAGATCAGATGATAGAAAATAATTAGGGGTGTGTGAGAAGTAAAAAGTGGTATGTGGACACGAATCTCAAAATTCAAACTCATCTAACGGTGATAAATATGGTGGTGAGCATACACCACTCTAAATGATGGTGAACAAAAATGCTCCCTATTAATATAGTGCAAGAAATAACTATTGATATATTTTAAAACATATAATAAACACATATAATTAGCATGGGTACGTTCATTAAAAAAATAAGAAACTTTATTTTAATCCTTAGCAAAAAAGGCTTTTAGACTAAAATCATGAGTAAGATCAAAATCTTATTTTAGTTCCTTGACACATTAATCACCTCATTTATTAATTATATTTTTCTGTTTTAATAATTTATCTTTTTCTTCCTAATTTTAATTTATTAATTATATTTCATTATAATTATAATTTTTATTTCATTCATCGTAATATATTTTGTTGTAAACATTAGATAAACTAATTTTTTTTATACAATATATTTCGATGTACTTTGCCTTCTTCATTTAGGTACATTAAATTCATAATAATACATTTCGGTGTATACATTTAGGTACACACATTTCGGTACATACATTTCAATACAAACATTTAGTTACATTAATTCAATATAACACATTTCGGTGCATACATTTTGGTACACATATTTAGGTACATTAATTCGATATAATACATTTCGGTACTAAATTTTGGTACATTAATTCAGTATAAATACATTTCGATACTAATATTTAGGTACATTAATTGAGTCTTTCAAGTTTGAAGAATGCTAAATAAAACTATTAAATTAAAAAATAAATTGGTCAAAAAATAAATTAAAAAGTGTACATTAATAAATTTAAATATTTAATGGGAGATTGAATAAAAAACATGTTAATTAATTTGAATTAAGGACACATCAAGGGACTATAATCCATATGTAATCGAACACTAGGTTTTCATCAAATTTCAATCTTCTTGAAGGACTAAAGTTAAAAAACCCCTTAAAAAATATTTGTACAAATAAATTAAAAATATGGGTACATATTAAAATTCAAAACTATGGGTACAAATTAGATTGAAAATATGGGTACATATTAAAATTCAAAATTATAGGTACAAATTAAAACTAAAAATATTGGTATAAATTAAAAAAGGATAGAAATTATAAATAGAAATATATGAAAAAAAAAATACTAAAAAGATTATATTTGAAAATAATTAACAATTTTTCATTTTTAAATTGACATATAATGACTTTTAAATAATATAATATTCAAATAATGATATAAAGAAAAGTTAAGTGACCTTGATCAAGAATGAAAAATGAATAAGGTTTCAATTAATGAGAATAAGAAATTAGGGATATAAACTTAATTTCTCCAAAAATAAATAAGTAACGATTTTATTTTATTTTGTATATTTTTATGACACAAGCTACACATGTTAGTCCTTTCGTTTTGGTCACGTACACATTTGAGTCCTTAAAAATCCATGTTCAGCCCACACTTTATACATGTGTACTCGGGGGTAGCTTTTGCATCAACTCCAATCACTTTCGTCCAAATTCAATATGTGGGGTTATTTGAACGTATTTCTTTTTTCGGCAATTGCACTATTTCAAAATTGGTTGCTTTCATTTTCCTGTTGATTAGTAGGTGAGAAATATAGGTAGCTTTTGCATCAAGTCCAATCACTTTCGTCCATCTTCAATACGTGGAGTTATTTGAACAACGTGTTTCTTTTTTCGGCAATTGCACTATTCCAAAATTGGTTGCTTTCACTTTTATGTTGTTTAGTAGGTGAGCAATCAATTTTAGAATAGCCCAATTACCGAAATATATATATATTTCTCACTTACTAATCGACAGAAAAGTGAAAGCAACCCATTTTAGAATAGCGCAATTGCCGAAAAAAGAAATACGTTGTTCAAATAACCCCACATATTGAATGTGGACGGAAGTGATTGGAGTTGATGCAAAAGCTACCCCCGAGTACACATGTATAAAGTGTGGGAATCTCGCGTTGGAGCCCCTGCGATGGTTTCCTTTTCTTTTTTTTTTTGTACTTTTGTGGTGGTGGCATTGCCACGAAGGCACATTTGGTGGCTGATAGTTTCTATTCTAGTTTAGGATTTTTTTTGTTGTTATTCAGCTAGTTACTTTTGAATCTTTTTATTGTATTTTTTTTTGGTTGCTGAACTTGTATTTAAGTTGTGAACAGTCTTTTGAATTAATTTTTCTTTATACAAGTCTTTTTATTTAATGGAAGTAATCTAGTCATTTTTTTCAACAAGTATTCTTGCAAAATGCAATCTCTAGTTCTTTACAGACTACTTACTTGACATCCGCATGCAGTCATGCTAATATCTCGTCCGGGCACTTCTCCTAGTTCAGTTTATGTGAATCTGCTAAGAAATTTTTCCCTATAAGAAAATGATTTTCGCATCCCATTCTCTCTTTACACGCTCTTAAGTTTTCAAACGTTAAACTAATAAATTAAAAGAAAATCAAATGATAAAAACTAATACAAGTGTACTAAAAAAAAGTGCGAAGATCATTTTCCGTTCCATCCAATACCAATAACCAAAAACATAGCGTGACATGTGGGTCCTCTACAAGGTACTATTATCACTGTATAAATTAAGATTCTAAGTTTGATGTGATCTAGGAGGATCCTCTCCTAAGTCTCTTTATGAGGATCTTAGGGATCCTCAAATCGTATCCGTTCATCGTATATCGTGCGGTCAGTTTTCTTCAGATAATATTCATATTTAATTTAAAATAAAAATATTTAAAATGATTTCTGACTGCACAATGTACGATGAACGGACACGATTTGAAGATCCTCAGGATCCTCATTATGATGTGATAAGTTCATCTTATCACTGTTTTGCATGGTGGACCCTTAATTTTCCTGCAGGCAGAAAATAATGTTTTTCTACGTTCAGAGAAGCAAACTGTATGTTGAGAGACTGGTTGGTCCGGACAAGGACGTTGAATGACCAATTATTTGATAAATAATGCACAAAAAAGTAAATAAATCTGGATTTTGAGTAGAAATATAAATGGGACAGGATTGTAAAGATGTGGCAACAACTAAACTTGTGTTTAATACTTTGTAATGGTGGTGTCGAATTGGTTGCACCGTTGTAGATATTTCAACTCAAACGTTTAAATAGTTGTTACGTGCACGAACTTACTTACCATGCTAATAATGAAGGATGTGAAAGTTTACTAGAAGTTTATTCTTTAAATATTTTGTCGCATCATGTTCTTAGAGAGGCAATCATTGTCGGTAATATCATCATTACACGGTAGATGAAATTTATTGCATGTCACATATGTTATGAGGTGAAACAACGTTAGACACACCAAAAAGAACTTCAAACTTTTACGTAAATCCCACAAAACTAGTAAAAAATATTTATGGAGAAAACTAGACAATCACATATAAAACTTAATAACTTCTCATACATTTTTTTCTGTATTATCCTTGAGTCCATACATACACAATATATGCAAGCACATGATTTCATACAACCTAAGAAATATATAATAAGGGAAGCCGCGAATAGCTAAGGTGACTACTGAGAATTTCGTTTTCCACTATTTATGATATTGCCCAGCTCAGGAGCAAGTTCTCAAAAAATCTCCTTCACACATAGCTTCTGAAGGGCTAACTTGATAGCTAATGCAGTGGCTATACTTGGATATCAGTATCATCATAATTGCCACTACAAAAACAAGCTGATAATCGTCATTAGTATTATGGCTGGTTTGGTATTGTTGTGCTTTAAAAAAAAGCTGCTTCTGCTGTGCTGTGAGAATAAGCAGTTGTTAAATAAAGCAGCAGAGTGTTTGGTAAACTTTTTTGTAAAAGTACTTTTGGAAAAGAAAAAAACAGTATGATAGTGTTTGGTAAACTTTTATGCAAAACAGCTGTGACGGTGTGAAATGACCAAAACCAAGCTTATCTATCTATTACATTTTTTTCCTTTTCTCTTTTCTTTTACTTTTCTAGAACGCTCTCTCTAGAATCATCTCCATTTTTTTCTCCTTCCCGTCCAACTGCCTCTCTGTCTCTCTCTCTTCACTTTTTCTCTCATCACCAAATTCCATTCTTTTCGCCACTTTCTCCCTCATCATCAAAGATCTTTGGTAGAGATGAAGCTAGGAGGAGCAGAAACGGGATAATCGAGATGAAGGGAGAAGCTTCCTCCGAGAAATGGGAGAAGCTTCTGGAATTTCGAAGCTGATTTCGTACAGCGATGATCTGGTGAAGGTGTTGAAGGACCAGAGGGAGATCAACAACTTGGCGCAGTGTCTCCAGCACCGCAAGGCCTTCCGCTCCTCTTGCGATTCTGATTTCAATGAAGTCCAGAACTTGCTTCGAGGTTTGTTTCCTCACTTGGGTTCTGTTTGTTTCCCAAGAAAATTTCTGACCCAGAAAATTTTCAGTTAGTCGCTTATACTTTTTTCCACTTTCAAGCAAGCTAAAGTATGCCTTAGGTAAATCTGGGATCGTATAGTTTAGAAACTTACTTTGTGCACACCCGTAGAGAGCTCCACCTCAAAATGTAGGGTTCTAACCCATTATCTGGGAAAATGTTTTCTTAAAGAGGGGGACATAGGGGTTAGGTTCAATTTTTTTTTTTCTGGTTGATTCTCGTATTTCCCTTGCATAAATGTTTCTCAGAAAGAACATATTTGGTTGGTGATGTATGTCGATACGTGCATTGATTGATGAGTTCTTATATGAAGCAGACTATGAGATAAAGGGTAGGATTGCCAGAAACTTTCATTAAAGGGTCATTGTTCACCCGTGTTTTAGAGGTTTATGCAGAAGCTGAAAAGTCAGTTTTTCAAAGCTGTCTTTTGCTGCTTCTTTTTTTTGGCTTTTTTCACCTAAAACTATGAAAAAAAGCTGAAGCTGGAAGTTTACCAAACACCAAAAACTCTCCCAGCTTTTTTTTAAAATCACCTCAACCCCAAACCATACCTTAGTGGCTAATGAAGTGGGTAAATACGTATTTGTTGATGCACAAAATCAGTGGGGACTTTGCTACAACAGAAAGTGTTAAGTTTGTGACTTTCACTAGATTGCTCCGGTCACTAATGTGGATAAGTATGTAAATGGATAGAGACAGGGAAGCAAACACAAGATGTAAGTAGTTCACCCAGATTGGTTACATCCACGGAGTACAGGAGTTCTCATTAATTGTGAAGGGTTTACACAAGTACATAGGTTCAAGCTCTCTTTAATGAGTACTAGTGAATGATTTAGTACAAATGACATTAGGAAATATTGTGGGAGAATGATCTCCTTTTATAGAAGAGAGTTTCTAGCTTTGTTCTGACATTGACACGTGTTGTGTTGTGATTGGCTTCTGATGTTGACACGTGTTGCGCTATGATTGGCTTCTGATATCGACACGTGTCTCACTGTGATTGCCCTCCTGGTTGGAGGGAAACTCTTCTGGGTCCTTGATGGTATAACATTGACTGGTGCTCAGTAGTTTCGGGATTGGTCAAGTATGGTACAAACAGTGCTCCCCTAAGTTCCCGAGTGAGGGAAGCTCCTTGGTTAGGGATTTGCAAGATCCAAGCCGCTGAATAATCACGAAACTTCTAAGTACCGAAGTGTGGTATCGTTTTCACTTGCCTTATTTGTCTCATGGGTAGATGTGGCATTTACTCTGGAAGTACTTTTCCTCCATCCAGGGGTGGTATCTTTAATTGGTGGAAATGCACAAGGTAATGTATCAATCCCACTTGAAGCTTACTTGTAGTTTTAGGCTTGGTCAAGTCGATACAAACCATGTAGTAAGAGTCTCCCAAGTCGCTGAGCTAGGAGATTTGCCGAAAGAGGTGACAAATAAGGTAAGCAATCAGAGCTCCCAGCAATCAGACCCAAATTAGAAGTTTGATTTCAAGTTCCGGCTGATTGTTCTCATTCTCCCTATCTTGCAGGCAGCAGGAAGGATAAAGAGAAGAAAAAGGAGAAGAGATGATATAAGATACTTTTGCTTTTGAAGAAGTAACTTTACACATGGTTATTCTTGAACTGGGCTGGAGGGTTTTTTGGTTTCCTCCAGAGTATAAGGCTGACTCAAGAATTTGACGGTCAAAACAAGTCCATCAAATCAAGAGTGCGTTCGACCTTGATGATATGAGATACTTTTGCTGTTGACAAAGTAATAGATGAATCGACAGGTGTTCTGTTGCGCTTGTCTCCGCATGCTTCCTTGTATCATTCTCACTTGCCCTATCTGTTCTTCAGGTAGATGTGGTATCTTTTCTAGAAGCACAAGATGTTGAAGATGAGTACTCGAGAGCAATGCCAGGTAAGTAATCAGGCAAAGGGTTCCAGGCAGTCAGTTCCTGACTGGAAGCTTGATTCCAAGTGCTGACTGATTACTCTTTTTCTCCTTGTCTTGCAAGTAAGAACAAGGGCAAAGGAAAAGACATGGAAAAAGCATGATATGGGATACTCTTGTTTTTAACCCTGATGATATGAGATATTCTTGCTCTAGTGTAGCTTGTTTGCAGAGGTATTATCGAGGGGGGGGGGGGAAAGAAAACTGAGTATTTCAAGAGGCTTCTTTGAGAGTGCCCTCTCAGATATGAGGAAGGGTTGAGCATTTTTGCAGGTCTGCCTGTCTGTGGAGGATGGAGGTCGACATATATATGAGTTTCCCTAACAACAAGTAGTAATGATATTCTTTTACCCTTCTTGGTCATAGCAATGTAGTGGAAGCTGCAAGCTTCACGTGTTTTAACTTTGTCAGAGCTCTTTGAAAAAGTGGTCTGTGGTATCTGGAAAGCTGATGTTGCGTGTGAAGATTGCAGACAAATTTTATCTAAGGAAATCTGGCTCTTGAAGTTCGAAAGCGATGCCTCTTTGGTTTTCGAACAAGCAATCCTATTAGGGATCTAGCTCTCGAGATTCAGAGAGTGTTGAGCAATCCTATTGGGGATCTGGCTCTCGAGATTTGGAGAGCGGTGCCTCTTCGATTTTTAAGAAAGCGATCCTGGTGGGAGTTTGGCTCTCGAGATTCGGATAGCGATGCCTCTTCAATTTTTGAGAAAGTAATCCTGGTGGAAGTCTGGCTCTCGAGATTCGAAGAGCGGTGCCTCTTCGATTTTTAAGAAAGCAATCGTGGTGGGAGTCTGGCTCTCGAGATTCAGATAGCGGTGTCTCTTCGATTTTTGAGAAAGCAATCCTAGTGGGAGTCTGGCTCTCGAGATTCGAGGAGCGGTGCCTCTTCAATTTTTGAGCAAGTAATCATGTTGGGAGTGTTTTCTCAATGTGAGTAAAGGTTGGGCATTTTTGCCAGTCTGCCTTACAACGGAGCACGGAGGATGACACACATAGGGACTTTCCAATTATCAAGCAGTGGTGATGTTCCTTTACCCTTGTGGGTAATGGTAGGGTAGCTGGTCCTTCAAAGTTTATGTGTTTAAACTTTGTCAGAGATCTTTGGTAAAGTTATTTGTGGTACCCGAGGAGCTGATGTTGCGTGTGGAGATTGTCAACAGATTTTACTCAAGAAAATTCGGAGAGTGGTGTCTCTTCGATTTTTGAACAAGCAGCCATGTTGCCCTTTCTTTTATAAGGGCACTAATTGTGTGCAAGAAGTACGTTTAGAGAGTTATTGCTTGCAGGAATTTTCCCCATATTTTTGTACTTTAGAGATTTATTGCACCTCATTTCTCCTTCATCATTTCTGAGAATGTTTGGCCCATCCGACCTTCGTTTTGACTTGAAATTTGGTGAAGAGGCAGCCATGCCTCCTCAAGACAACATATGGCGCCCATCCTTCTTATCCCCTACTGGTCATCTTACCGTTAGGGACTCTGTGATGAAGAATGATATGACTACTGCGGTGGTGGCCATGAACCTTCTCACTCCCAGAGATAACAGACTACTTTCCAAACGGTCTGATGAGTTTGCTGTTAAATATTCTCTGGCTCTTAGTGTTTAGTGTGCAGGTTCTGTGTATAATATGGTCCAACACCTATTTGCTTGAACCCGACAAGTTGAATCATTGGCAGCTGAAGTGATAAGTCTCAAACATGAGATTAGAAGGCTCAAGCATGAGAATAAACAGTTGCACAGGCTCACACATGACTATGCTACAAACATGAAGAGAAAGCTTGACCAGCTGCAGGAATCTGATGGTCAAATTTTACTTGATCATCAGAGGTTTGTGAGTTTGTTCCAAAGGCATTTATTGCCTTCATCTTCTGGGGTTGTACTGCGTAATGAAGTTCCAAATGATCAACCTCCGGTGCTTCATCCTTCTGGGGTTCTGCTCAGTACTGAGGCTCCGAATGATCATCCTCCGGTGCCTTCTCTTTCTGGGGCTTTGCCGACTGCTGAGACTTCCCATGAGCAACCTTTGTGAAGGCTCCCTCTTGTTTGTTTATTTTGATTCATGTATATGTACATATCTGTAACTTATTAGATATATCAATAAATAAGCTTTGCTTCATTTCAGCGTATTGTGTTAAATACACTAAGGCATACTTCACTGAATTCTTTTAATTTCCTTTTGTTGAGGTTTGCATGTTGAAACTTTGTGGGTGGATCCTGTAGGTTGAAATAGTGCTACCTTAATTTTCCGACTAAGGAAATTTTCTCGGTTGCAGACTTGAAAAATCCAAGTCACTGAGTTGTCATGAGACTTCCGAGTATCAAGGTGCAGTAGCATATAGTAGCAGTCCCCCAAGTCTCCGGTCGAGGGAGTTGACGAAGGAGGTGTCTTGCTAGTGGCCATGTTTCCAAAGTAACAAAAATTCACCATTTTCCTTTCTAAGTGGTAGCTCAAAACTCCTCTTTCATGTACATTTGTTATGAAAGTTGTTAGGCCCAAAGAAGGGGAGGCCTAGGCTCTCCTTTTTTTTTTTTTTTTGAAACTTTTTTTCTTTCGAATTTTTGAATATATATATATATATATATATATATATATTTTGAAGCTTTGTAAGTGAAGCTTTGGTGTTGAAGCTTAGTAGGTGAAGCTTTTGCAGGTGAAGCTTTGGTGTTGAAGCTTTTGTAGGTGAAGCTTTAGAGTTGAAGATTTTGTAGGTGAAGCTTTGATGTTGAAGCTTTGTAGGTGAAGCTTTGAAGTTGAAGCTTTTGTGTTAGCTTTTGTGTTGAAGCTTTGTAGGTGAAGCTTTGGAGTTGAAGCTTTTGTAGGTGAAGCTTTGGAGTTGAAGCTTTGTAGGTGAAGCTTTTGTGTTGAAGCTTTGTAGGTGAAACTTTTGTGTTGAAGCTTTGTAGGTGAAGCTTTTGTGTTGAAGCTTTGTAGGTGAAGCTTTGGAGTTGAAGCTTTTGTAGGTGAAGCTTTTGTAGGTGAAGCTTTAGAGTTGAAGCTTTGTAGGTGAAAATTTGATGTTGAAGTTTTGTAGGTGAAGCTTTGAAGTTGAAGCTTTTGTAGGTGAAGCTTTGGTGGTGAAGCTTTGGTGTTGAAGTTTTGGTGTTGAAGCTTTTGTAGTGAAGCTTTTGTGGTGAAGCTTTGTTGGGTACCATGAATTGATTTTGCTTCACACTATCTTGATCAAGATAGTGTGAAGCTTTTGAGAATTTGTAGTTGCCCTCCATTTGTTGAAGCTTTTGTTGGTGAAGCTTTTATGGTGAAGCTTGTAGGTGAAGCTTTGTTGGGTACCATGAATTGATTTTGCTTCACACTATCTCGATCAAGATAGTGTGAAGCTTTTGAGAATTTGTAGTTGCCCTTCATTTGTTGAAGCTTTTGTTCGTGAAGCTTTTGTGGTGAAGCTTTGTAGGTGAAGCTTTGTTGGGTACCATGAATTGATTTTGCTTCACACTATCTTGATCAAGATAGTGTGAAGCTTTTGAGAATTTGTAGTTGCCCTCCATTTGTTGAAGCTTTTGTTGGTGAAGCTTTTGTGGTGAAGCTTTGTGGGTGAAGCTTTGAGGTTAAAGCTTTGTTGGGTACCATGAATTGATTTTGCTTCACACTATCTTGATCAAAATAGTGTAAAGCTTTTGAGAATTTGTAGTTGCCCTCCATTTGTTGGTGAAGCTTTTGTGGTGAAGCTTTGTAGGTGAAACTTTGAGGTTGAAGATTTGTTAGGTACCATGAATTGATTTTGCTTCACACTATCTTGATCAAGATAGTGTGAAGTTTTTGAGAATTTGTAGTTGTCCTCCATTGATGAAGCTTTGTTGAATTTCCCAATTTCCTTTTTTTATTTATTTTTTATTTTTTATTTTTTGGGAAAACTAGAAATTTGTTGAATTTCCCAATTTCTTTTTTTTTTTTTTTGGGAAACTAGAAATTTGAAAATGTGGGAGAGACAACATATACAAATTTTGCTTCCACACTGTTGAGTAAGAGATTGTGATGCAAGCCACACCTTGTAGTAGTCAAAGGTTTGGATGAACCATATAAATTGAATTTGCTTCGAACAGTCTTGATCAAGAGTGTGTGAAGCTTTCTACGAGTTGTAGTGTTTGCATTGTTACAGAGGAGAAATGTCTGAAGCAGATGCAAAATGGTTGAAGAGCTTGATATTCGTATACCATGCACTGAAGCCGTTGTTGGCTTGCAATAACACTTTGTTGGTGACTATAACTCTTGTTAGGCATAAGTGCTCCCCTAGTTGAGTTGTAAAGCTTGAGGGTTTTTGATTATTTGTGAATGCTAGGAGTTCACATGTACAAGTTGTACCACTCGTCTTCTGGTTGGTGGAATGAATGGTGAGTTGCTTTCATCACTTGGTTGGTGGTACGAAGGTGAGTTCATTCATCACTTTTCATCACATTTCATCACCTAGTTGGTGGCACGAAGATGAGTTCCTTCTTCACCTGGTTGGTGGCATGAGTGGCAAGTTGCCAAATGATATTAGAGTACGGGTTGTACATTTCATCACCTGGTTGGTGGCATGAAGATGAGTTCCTTCTTCACTTGGTTGGTGGCATGAGTGGCAAGTTGCCAAATGATATTAGAGTACGGGTTGTACATTTCATTACCTGGTTGGTGACATGAAGGAGAGTACGGGTTATACATTTTATCACCTGGTTGGTGGTATGAAGATGAGTTTCTTCTTCACCTGGTTGGTGGCATGAAGGAGAGTACGGGTTGTACATTTCATCACCTGGTTGGTGGCATGAAGATGAGTTCCTTCTTCACATTTCATCATCTGGTTGGTGAGAATAAGGGCAAGGTGTTAAGGCACATTGTAGCAAATGTCGAATGACACAAAGTATGTTGAACCCTTTCAAAGCATAGTTGGCTTATGTATGGATGTGTTGGAATGTATGATGTTTATGTATGAACGTGTTTGAATGTATGATGTTTATGTATGAATGTGTTGGAATGTATGATGTTTATGTTGATTGACATGAGTGATGCTTATGAATGTTTTGCTATGCATGAAGGGATTCATGCTTTCGATATATGAACCATGTTGGTTGTAACACTTAGTATCACATACTTTGTGTCAAAGTACGCATGTTGAAGCTCTGGGTTGGAGTATAGGGGTAGGTCAGTGTAGACCAAGTGTTCCAGTGCTAGGAATGCAAAAGACTCAAGAGAAGTTGTTTGAATTCCCTCTTCTTTAAATATTTGCCAAATGGCTTGTGTGACAAAAGATCTCAAGCGGTTGAGGGTCAAAACATTTGTAATGTGTATGCCTTCTTATAATAGCATTTCCTTCAGTACCTAGTCCTCCACTTTGAAAGAGTGAGGCTTGGTCCCATAGTTATAATGGTCGACGGTACGTTCACCCCTGGTTGTCTTGATACGAACTTTTATCCTTCTTGTTGTAATAGGCTTGCTAAGAGTAAAAATCCTTCCTCTTACCAAGAGACAAATACGTTTGGTGACTTAGCAAGTAGCTAAATGAGGCAAGAGATGATGCAATGGGTGTCTGAATGGTCAAGATCTCCTCACTTGGTAGAACTTGACTTCCATTTCCCACTTGTTGATAGGGGTTAACCATATAGGGGTTCCCTTGGTATGTCCTTGCTTCGGCGGAGGCGTGGTTGTAAGCTTATGCCATCACCTCAGAGTAAGTCCTCCAAGTGTTGGCATTAATCATGTACTTGAAGAAACAATCACGTAGGCTTGCCGTGAAGGCCTTAAAGGCGGTCTTGTCATCTGCTTCAACATAGCGAGAATACTCATGGCTGAAGTGACCGGCATACTCTCGTAGTAACTTGTCCGGCTTTTGGCTAATAGTGTACAAGTCATCAATTTAGAGCTCCGCCAGAGAGGGTGGAAGGGAAGAGAAGACATCGCTCTTCGTCTGTGTGCATCTGATATGCCATGGTAGACTCAAAGATGTTAAGGTGTTCAATCGAGTCTTCCCTTCCAGTATAGAGTTGTAAACCAAGCTTTTGTTTTGTCTTCGCTTGAAGAGGGTGTCGAGGATCCTTCTTGTGAGAGGGCCAGGCCTGGATTGGTTTCAGTCAGGTATCTCGGCCTGACGTTTGGCCTTCAACTTGTTTACTTCCTTAATGAGTTATAGGATAAGGGGGTCCTGAGTGGAGTCATGTACCACTGGAATTTTCTTCCGTAAGTCTCCATCGCCTCTTGGAAGTAGGAAAGTTTGAGCAAGAGCGTGTGGTTTTTCCTTGGACTTGCCGTATTGACTTCTAAGGCGAGTCTGTCGGAATACCTCCGAGTCCCTTGTACCTTCATGTTTCTCTAGGACATGTCATTCCTTCCCTAGATTGACAGCTGGCCTGGGTCGTGGGAGGGGACCGAGTCTTTCAGAAACCCTTGGGTCATTGATTTTCGAGCTTATGTGGAAGGGATTCTCTTGACGTTGCTTTAGGAAGTCTAGGCAGTCACGATAAACGGCTTTCAATCCTTCTAACCCTTCTACAATGAGATGTCTTCCTCCACTTCTCTTGCTTCGGATCGAAGCAGCTGGGTTGAGAGAAGTCTCATGTTGATCAATGTTTTGATGATTAGCTCGCTCCTTATCAGGGATACCCATGTCAAAGGAAGGTGACCCTCCGTGTTGAGGGGCACCCAGATGATGATTGATGTCCACAGGGGCAACAAGCTTGCGTGTTTGAGCACGCCTAGTTTTGTGGAGCATCTCGAAGAGCTTCTCATATTATTCCTGAAGGATCTCATTCTCTATTGCTATCTTGTTGTTTTGAGCCTCCAACTCACCGACTTTAGCTTCAAGAGCAACCTTTTTTCCTTCCTTCTTTCATTGCTTCGCACTATGTGCAAAAGGGGTGTCATTCTGTGTGTTGTGGCTTCCTTCACTCCCCATGTTAGAAAGGGATGCCTGGTCAAAAGAGAGTGTACGAATGGTGGAAACCAACTTGACAAAGTTGAAGAAAGTGGGAATAAGTGTCGTTCCCACAAACGGCGCCAAATGTTGATGCACAAAATCAGTGGGGATTTTGCTACAACAGAAAGTGTTAAGTTTGTGACCTTCGCTAGATTGCTCCGGTCACTAGTGTGGATAAGTATGTAAATGGATAGAGACCGGGAAGCAAACACAAGATGTACGTGGTTCACCCAGATTGGCTATGTCCACGGAGTAGAGGAGTTCTCATTAATTATGAAGGGTTTACACAAGTACATAGGTTCAAGCTCTCCTTTAGTGAGTACTAGTGAATGATTTAGTACACATGACATTAGGAAATATTGTGGGAGAATGATTTCCTTTTATAGAAGAGAGTTTCTAGCTTTGTTCTGACATTGACACGTGTCGTGTTGTGATTGGCTTCTGATGTTGACACTTGTCGTGCTATGATTGGCTTCTGATGTCGACACGTGTCGCACTGTGATTGGCCTCCTAGTTGGAGGGAAACTTTTCTGGGTCCTTGACCGTATAACGTTGACCGGTGCTTAGTAGTTTCGGGATTGGTCAAGTATGGTACAAACATTATTCATTTTTTTGAAGCACTTATAAGGACTTACTCATCTCATTTTGTACAACTGAAATCATTGGAAGACTCTGGTTGTAATTCCAAGCTCGTTAGAAAAAAAATTAAGCCGATGACATATAACATCAATTTGAAGTTTGTTATACCATATATTGGGCCTCAGTATTTGGGCTTCATGACTTAGCCCATGATTCATGTAAAAGGGGAGGAAGCCATTATTCTATAAAAAGGCTCCCTCACACTTACTTAAAAGAGGGGAAAAATAGAAACGGGAGAGCAAACAGAAGCAAAGAGAGCAAACACTGCCTCTATAGCCTCCATGTATATTCAATTTTCATTTACATAGTGAAACGGAATCGGCACTAGTGTGGACGTAGCCTCAACTTGAGGTGAACCACGATATATCTTTGTGTTCTTGTGCGTTTGTGTGATTCATGGTTGGATTTACGTTGGTTCAAAATCGACCCGATTTTGTGCATCCACATTTGGCGCCTTCTGTGGGAAATGATACGAAAAGCTATGTCGGTTCTCTCTACTTTTTTCATCTCACCACCGTGAAACCCTCACAACCTCCACCGTGAATCTACAAAACCCAAAAACCCATAAACAGGATCCCTTACCTGCGAGTCCCTCTCCTCGTTTCTCTCACGATGAGAGGCTTAATCTCAAACGTGAAGCTCCTAGCAAGCAGCAGGCCATAGGCCTCATCTCTGCGCAGCTACAGCTTGATTTCGATGGTCATTGAGCACTCATCCCGAGGGGAACGCGCGTACGATATCTTCTCCCACCTTCTCAAGGAGCAGGTCATCTGCACCAACGACCCCATCAACGACGACACTTCCCACGTCGTCGCCGCGCAGCTTCTCTTCTTGGAATCCGAGAACCCATCTAAGCCCATCCACATGTACCTCAATTCCAACCATGAAGAAGTGCATGGTAGTTGGGTTTAGTTACGACGGGATGGTGGCGTTTAAGCTAGCCGAGCTCTACCTGGACCTGGTAGGAACCATGGTAGTGTCCGGTTCGATCCTGGGCATGACTTGCTTGTACCGCGACGCTATCATGGAGAGGCTCGGGTTCTCGTCGTCGTCAGAGCTTTTACTGCCGAGCTCGGTGAAAGGGCTCAAGGCTCTGCTGTCTGTTGCTGCTCACAAGAAGCTGTATTTTTTTTATCAGCTTCACAAGGACTTCCCTGAGTCGCCGTGCAGCGCGTTCCCATCAGCAACCTCGTGGTCGGCGTCGACTTGGTCCCTATCGCTCCCTTCCTCTAACGCCATGAGAAACATGCACCATAACTATGCCAATGCTGCATAGTTGTTCACAAGCTTGGCAAGATGGATGAGTGGGTTATTAGATTGTATGCGTACTATGGTGCAGTGTGCAACATGAGCATGACAGCATGGCGCTAGAATGAGGGTGTCGACCACCAACATGGAAGAAGATAAGAACTTTATCTTTTCTCAAATGATTTGTTTAATATTATCACTGTTTATTTAATATTTTATCATTTATCTTTAATCATTCCTCACCACTACATTCATTATTTCAGTTACATTCATTATTTAAGTGTTAGAGTGAAACTTCAATCATTCATGACAGGTATAAATACAAAATATAATATAGTCCCACTATCCCACTATTTGGAAAAAGTCTTCCTTTACAGCTCGTTGTTTAATATTATGTTGACCAAAAACATATCACATCACTTACCATTTTATTATTTTAATCCATTAGACACAGGGTTGGGTGATCACATTCACCAAAAAACCCTCTTTAATCAGTACACCCACTACACCATTTACATTATTTAATTGTTTTATCACATTACAATTACTATGCCGATGCTGCTAACATCATGATTATTCCACAATATGGTCCATACTTGTTATTATAATGCAACTTTATCATGATTATTCCCCAAGTAGAAAGTTTGACCACATCACATATTTTCACTTTTCACTATTAGGGCACGGTCCCTATAGTCATCATGTGTAAGACTATTATACTCAGATTGTTTTCCATTATTTTCACTAGTGACATGTATTTAGCCCAAGTACTTGTGCAATATTTATTCATTGCCTAGTGATATGTGATTGCCTTTAACTATGTCACTTATACAACATGTGATTTACCACACAACTGAATAAATTATTTACTTGTAGTAGGCACATAGTACAATATTTTGCCTTGACAAACTTTGTCAATTTGATTTATTTATTATGCATTCATACTTATACAATCATTTATTGTCAGGAATTATTGAGCAACTAGCTCTATTGATCAACATTGTTACTGATTAAAGAAGCCTACTAACACTATTGATCAGCCTATGGATCACTGAGCCACATGCTTATGGTGACAAAGATTTAGTCTGAACGGTAATCTCTTGTCTGACCGGACACCCACTTGCTTGGACACTCGCTCATTTGGACACCTATGTGCTTGGACACCCTTGAGCTCGAACCCCGACTCACGAACCCAACTTGTGGAATGGCCCCAACTCAAAGACCCCACAAGCGGACCCAAGTCATGTCAAGAGTTAACTCATAATGAGCGCACGCTGACGTCGAGTGCATACTCACAATGAAGAACGCCACAAGTCGAGCTGTCTCGCAACGAGCACCGCCTCAAGCCGAGCAACCGCCTCGCCGAGAGCATTGCCTCTAGCCGAGCAGCCTTACAACGTGTGCTACCTCTAGCTGAGTATTGCTTGACGTTAAGCACCGTCTCATGTCGAGTACTAGTTCTGGACGACATCTAGTCACTTTGGCCCACTCATGGATTGGATTTGAAGTCTCTAGCCAAAAGACTCTCTTGACTGAAGACTTGGGGGGACTCCTGTTATACCATATATTGGGCCTCAGTATTTGGGCTTCATGACTTAGCCCATGATTCATGTAAGAGGGGAGGAAATCCTTATTCTAGAAAATGGCTCCTCCACACTCACTTAAGGGAGGGGGAAAACGGAAACGGGAGAGCAAATAGAATAGCAAAGAGAGTAAACACTACCTCTATAGCCTCCATGTATATTCAATATTCATTTACATAGTGAAACGAAATCGACACCAGTGTGGACGTAGCCTCAACTTGAGGTGAACCACGATATATCTTTGTGTTCTTGTGCGTTTGTGTGATTCACGGTCGGATTTACGTTGGTCCAAAATCGACCCGATTTTATGCATCAACAAAGTTAAATTAATGACATAACATTAATTCGTAAGAGTAAACATAGGCTTTATGTTAATACACTTAGCCAAGAACACAAGAATTTACTAACTAAATCACAACCAACGCATCAAATATGTTCTACATATGCAGATACAGAAGTAATATTTGCAACACATACCTGCAGACTGTTTCACAAAGTCTTTCCTATGTGTGCTATCAAAAGACAGCAGATGGTGCTATTCCATTAAGCCAAAGGACGATGGGTTTTCGAGATGCATCATCTTGGGCTTGAAAAACTAGTAGAACAAGGCTTTCCCAAATTGGGTAGTCAGACGTAGCTGGCAATTAAGGATGATTTTGATGGAGACTGGCCTTGAGAGAATGGCCATGACTACACCCTTTGGAAGTTGTTGAATTCTGCAAGGACCTCTGGGTTGCTACCATTCTTTTTTCTTACGGTCTATCCCTGCTCTTTTTATTGCTACTCTCTTTCTTAGCTTGAATAACTTCATGTTTCATGACATTGATCACAGGAAAGAGTAGTACTAGACACCATATCATAACTATGTTCGACAAACTTGGATTAAGAGCCATTGGAGAAATCTGAACACAACCTTCTCCTCTCTGCAAAACTCAATGCTCTCCAAGTTATAGGTAATTGGAACAATAAGAACATGTTTTTGTGAGAACATGGGCTTGTGGTTTTATCCTATAAGACTCGGATTGCCCTATAACAATCCTACAAGGAATACAGTACTGCATTCCTTATATCAGTATGAGTCCTATAAACAAGCAAACACAAGAGTCTTCAATATACCAATATGATTGGATTAACTATTGTCAACATGATTTAGACTTCTTTATAATATCAATTATCCCAAGACTTGTAAGAATCATACACATATTCTTACACAATTTACACACACATGTATATATGTGTAAATATATACAGTGTGCTGATCCTAAAAATTACAATGCTTACGTGGCGTGCAAGTCGAGTAACTATGAGTTAACTACGTCTTTCTTGTAAATGTGAGTGTGCTAACTTGCAATTGAGCTCGGTTAAGCGAGTAGAATAGATGTGGTGGTGGTGTCAAATGTGATGCTGACTTCTGCACTTGAGCGATTACGACCGAGGAAGAAACATGTATGGGCTTTGGGTTCTAGAACCTGAAAACAAGGTTGTCAGATCACTGCGAAGTCCAATAATTGATTTAGCTTTCGATGTGCCGAACACAAGATAACACCTCACTTCACCGAGAAGCTAATAAGGTGACCTCTTTAGGCGAAAGAATTAAAAACTCTTCACCAGCCAAGACTTGGATAGATAACCAACCAACCAGAAACAGTGTTGTTTACTCGTCCAAACTAAAGGTGTTGTTGAATCATCTGCTTTTTCATAGTGTTGTTTACTTATCCAAACTGAAGATGTCGTCGGTTATCAATACAATGCTGCTTACTTATCTCCAAGCTGAAGATGTGTTGATGAGAGGGTTAAGATAACTAGTGTTTTTTCTCATGGGTGTAACAAGAGTTTCGCATAAAGCATTTGAGTTGGCCGAGTTCACACTCCAAAGCGTGCTTTAAATATATGGATGTTCGTCGAGTCTACGCCGAAAAAACGCTCTGGAAGATATGGCTTAGGCTTCATTATCTTCTTTATCTTCCTTTTCAGCCATACCTTCCTGAGATTCGGAATGGGCGGGCCTTGTTGTCTTTTCAATAGACATCGCCAATTACTTCTAGCCGCCAAGAGTTATTTCAACCTTTCAATGCGTAGTGGGGCCTGGTGTGACGACAATACAATGGTCATGTTCCAGTTCTACACTGATTGGCACAATTGCCTGGTTTTCAAACATATAATTTGTAAATGCCTGATTTGCAGATGATTTCCTCATCATTATTTTCTTCTTGACAAAGAAAGTTTCTATGATCTTCATAGTTATTTTAGCACTAGTGCCACTGAATGTGCCAAAATGTTGACTCTAAAATTACAAAGCTTACATGGCGCATATGCCGAGTAACTATGAGTTAACTACGTCTTTCTTATGAATGCAAGCATGCCAACTCACAACCGAGCTCGGTCAGGTTGGTAAAATAGATGTGGTAGTAGTATCGAATGCGCTACTGACTTCTACACTTGAGTGATTACAGCCGAGAAAGAACACGTCTCGACGTTGGGTTCCAAAACCTAAATACAAGGTTGCAGATCACTGCAAAGTTCAATAACTGGTTCAGCTTTCAATGTGTCTAACACGAAGTAAACTGGTACCACTTTACTTCGTCGATAAGTTAATGAGGTGACCTTTTTAGGAGAGAATTGGAAACTCTTCGCTCGCTAAGACTTAGATAGATAACTAACCGACTAGAGGCAATGTTGTTTACTCGTCCAAAATAAAGATGTTGCTTAATCATTTGGTTCTGCAGATCCAATACTCCTTACTTATCCAAATTGAAGATGTCGTCGGTTGTCAACAAAGTGTTGTTTGCTTATCCACAATGTTCTAAAAATCGATCTAGACGGTACCTGGCGGTGGAGCTCCGATTCGAATTAAACCAAAACGTTAAGTTAAGGCGGGGAAGATTTAGGCGGCCACCTAGACGCTTGCTAGGTGCTCTCGACAGCTTTAATCTCGCTACAACTCCTAAACTCGTTATAACCCTCACACCGGATCTGCAACTCCCAATCTCGAATTATATCAGCGGAGCCTCAACAAAAATTCTACAGCTCACCGTTTGTGCATAGAAGGAAAACGAGAATGCGAAGAATATTCCACTTTCCAAGGGTCAAAAGGTTGTAATTAGATGTTGGTTCGTTATCGATTACCATAACTAACTTTCGGTTTGGCAAAATATGTGCCAAACTTTCAGTATACTTAAATTTGGTATACCAAATAGTTCGGTTGGTATGATATGGTAGTGGTAATTGTTATTTATAGCACGTTAAACATAGTTATGGCATGGTAACTGACAACATCATCTTGTTTGAAGACATGTTTATGGCGCTTGGCAATGGTGAACCCAATTATTTTTTACTTATAACATCCAGATCACACCTACTCCTTCCATATTACAAGAAGCTTCATAAACCCAATTAACTTTAAAACAAAACCAATTACAAAATTAATTAACAGATATGGATGAGTGTAGAGTCAACGACGGAATGGGAAAGTGTTCAAAGAGAAAGAACCTGAGTTACTAAAAGGTTTTATTTTCTTTCTTTTATTTTCCAGTCATTAGTTAGGTCAGGTGGGGGGCAATCAAAGCATACACATATTGTAGATAAAATTATAAACATATATATTATATGTTATATAATTTATAAATTTTGTTGATGCACAAAACCGGAGGGGTCTTGGAACAACGTAAATCCGACCGTGAATCTGCAAAAAAGTAAGGAACACAAGATGTATCATGGTTCACCCCAATGTTTGGGCTACGTCCACACTAATGTTGATATTTTTGCACTCTAAATGATGAATATACAAGAAGGGTAGAGGCAGTGTGCTCTCTAGCCTATTTTCTCTCTTCCCATGACCTAAATGCCTAAGACTTGGCCTCTCCTAATGAAGAGAGTGAGGAGTCCTTTTATAGAATAAGGGCTCGTCACTTATTACATATTTGCCCCTTCATTTATTACATAATTACATTTGAGTCCCCCGGGTATTTATACAATGTCTAAATACAGAGGCCCTAAGTATGGTACAAACAGTGGTCCCCCAAGTCTTCAGTCAAGAGAGTCTTTTGGCTAGAGACTTGAAATTCAGTCCATGTGTGGGCCGAAGTAACTAGATGTCGTCTGGAACTGATACTTGATATGAGGCGGTGCTCAAAGTGAAATGATGCTCAACTAGAAGTAGCACATATTGCAAGGCTGCTCGACTTGTGGCTAATGTTCCCTTGGTTGGCTCGGCTTGTGGCGTTGAAGGTGAGGGAGTCCCTTTTATAGAATAAGGGCTCGCTCCTCAATACATAAATGATGGGCTAGAGTTGATGCTCGCGGCGAGGCAGTTGCTCAGCAGGCAGCGATGCTCTCTAATGATGGTGATGGAGTCCCTTTTATAGAATAAGAGCTCGCTCCTCAATACATAAGTGATGGGTTATGAGTGATGCTCGCGGCAAGGCGATTGCTCAGCTGGCGGCGATGCTCTCTAATGAAAGTGAGGGAGTCCTTTTATAAAATAAGGGCTCGCTCCTCAGTACATGAATAATGGGTGCTCTTTAATGAAAGTGAGGGAGTTCTTTTTATAGAATAAAGGCTCGCTCCTCAGTACATAAATAATGGGCTAAGTCCCCCAAGTATTTTTCATGAGGCTCAGTTGATGCCCAATATATGGTACATAATGTAGTCCCCCAAGTCTTCAGTCAATAGGGTTTATTGGCTGGAGACTTCAAATTGAATCCGTGTATGGGCCGAAGTGGCGGTTGTTCGGAGATGGTATTTGTATACCCTGCACTGAAGCTTTGTAGGTGAAGCTTTGCAAGTGAAGTTTTGAAGCTGGAGCTTTTGTAAATGAAACTTTTGAAGTTGGAGCTCTCGAAGCTGAAGCTTTGTAAATGAAGCTTTTGAAGCTGATTGACATGAGTGACGCTCATGAATGTTTATTTTGATTGACATGAGTGATGCTCATAGATCTTGACATGAGTGATGCTCATGAATGTTGACATGAATGATGGTCATGAATGTTTATGTATGATTGACATAAGTGATGCTCATGAATGTTTATGTACGATTGACATGAGTGATGCTCATGTATAATTTTGGAGTACTAGACGTACTTTTGATCACCTAATGGGTGATAATAGCAGTAGGCTGCTGAATAATTTTGGAGTACTGGACGTACTTTTGATCACCTGGTTGGTGATAATAGCGACAGGCTGCCGAATAATTTTGGAGTATTGGGCGTACTTTTGATCACCTAGTTGGTGATAATAGCGGTCACTTGGTTGGTGATAATAACGGCAGGCTGCCGAATAATTTTTGGAGTACTGGACGTACTTTTGATCACCTGGTTGGTGATAATAGCGGCAGGCTACCGAATAATTTTGGAGTATTGGACGTACTTTTGATCACCTGGTTGGTGATAATAGCAGCAGGCTGCCAAATAAGTTTTGAGTACTGGACGTACTTTTGATCACCTGGTTGGTGATAATAGAGGGTGAACTTTTAAGTGGAGGGATGGAGGTTGGAGTTTGACTTGCTTTTGGTGCACCTGGCATCATCATTACTTCCTCTTTTCTTTTTTATTCCACTCATTTTCCTTCTTTTTTTTCTTGCTCTTTCTTTTTCAAAGTGGTGTCTGGCACTATAATTCCATTCCCTTTTTTTTTTTCGGTGCACCTGGCACCATCATTATTTCTTCTTTTCTCTTTTTTCTTTTGCTTTCTCTCTGTTCACTACGTATTCTTCTCTTTTTGCTTTTGCTTTCTCTCTGTTCACTGCGTATTCTTTTCTCTTTTTGCTTTTGCTTTCTCTCTGTTTTTCTTTCTTTTGGCAGATGGCAGACAAAAGGAATAATAATAGACTGATTATTAAGAAAGCTTATCTTCTTCTTCGATCTGGTGGTCGGTTTTCCATGCTGGATGATGGGAGTTTTGGGAGGCAGCATCCATTGAGGAAGCAAAGGTAGCGGTGAGGAGAGGTGAGACTCCAGCATTGGAGAGAATGCCCAACCACACTGTGTAGTCGCATCAGAGATGAACTTCGCAGCCTCGCTCTCACCTTGTGCCCGGATAATTGTAGCCCGCCTCTTCCCTCCCTAAAACCTTTCATTTGCAAACTCCCACCTGTCCTGATCAACCTTTCTGAACCCATAAGTGTTGAGCTGGCGAATGAAGCTTGAGAAATTGTTATGCTTGAAATGTTTGGGCAACAGAGGCTTGGAGAATTCGTACAAGTCCCAAACAATGAAGCTCTGCCGAGCATCACTCCATGAAACGATCGAATTGGTTTCTGGGTCGTCCACCATCTGAAATGTCTTGTTCAAGAACAGTGGTGGGCCCGCCTCGTGCAAACCCTTTATGGGTTTAGGTAGCTCCATGGAAGAAGATGAAGAAAGCAACCCAAAATCACCACCGCCACCGCCGCCGTTGATGATCTTGCAATGATCTCCACCCTCTAAGTCATTGTCCACAACCATAACATCTACAGTTTCTTCTTTCACCTTTAGCAATTCGGCCGTTGGGTTCAGCGGAGTGGTGGAGGAAGAGGAAGAGGATGACCGGTCAAAGTTTCTGCCTTTGGAAAAAGTCACCGCCTTTTCCTTTTTTTTTCAGTTCAGTCACTTCTTCTTTGGCACAATCAAGCTCGTTCTCAGCTTCTTCTAGATCTTTGGCACAATCAAGCTCGTTTTGTCAACTAGGTTTTGCCTCATGAATGTCAACTGGGTTCTGATCATACCGTCACCATCACTGTCGACGCCGCCGATCATCTTCCGGCACTCGTCGATCAAACATTCGTCTCCCAAGCTCCGGAGCACTTTGTACAATTCCTCCGTCGAAATAGACACGTTCCTATCAATGTCGTAGACAGAGAAAGCGTCTTTGGGATTTTCGAGGGCCTCGACAAAGTCGACCCCTTTGGTGTTGAGCTCAACGAACTCTTTGAAGTTGATGAAGCCGTCTCCGTCAGAATCGACCTTGGAGAACATGCTGTTTGAGCTCCTCGTCGAAGGACGACTGCCCCAGGCTGCTCATGATGGCTCTAAGCTCGAAAAACGAGATCTTTCCGTCGCCATTGACGTCGAATTTCTTGAAAACTTGGTCGAGCTCGGCGATCTAGGCGTGCGAATGGAAGGAGGGGGTTCGCAAGTGGGCTGAAGTGGCGGCGGGGTGGGCAGTAACGGCGAATAGCAGCTTGTCTGAGTTGGGGTGAGTTGGAACAGAGCCGATTCCAACCGAGTTGAATACTTCATCTTTACAGGGAAGTGGGTCGGGAAGGACTGAGCCCAGGGTTTTAGAACCAATACAGGAAAGTGGGATCAGGGACTCTTTGGGAAAACATGGAAAGCTCAAGCAAATTTGTGAGGAAAAAATGGGCTCAGAGATAAAGGATGATAAAATTTTAGATTAAACCCATAAGAGAAAAAAAACGTGTCAGCTTAAAAAAGTGAGCTTTGTAGACTGAAGAGAGAGAGAGATAGAGTATTTGGTTTCCTGGGTTTTTTGCAGATTCACGGTGGACAGAGGTGAAGTTTTCACGGTGGTGAGATGAAAAAATGAAAGAGAACCGACATAGCTTTTCATGTCGATTCCAACAGACGGCGCCAAATGTTGATGCACAAAACCGAAGAGGTCTTAGAACAACGTAAATCCGACTGTGAATCTGCAAGAAAGTAAAGAACACAAGATGTATCGTGGTTCACCCCAATGTTTGGGCTACGTCCACACTGATGTTGATATTGTTGCACTCTAAATGATGAATATACAAGAAGGCTAAAGGCAGTATGCTCTCTAGCCTATTTTCTCTCTTCCCATGGCCTAAATGCCTAAGATTTGGCCTCTCCTAATGAGGAGAGTGAGGAGTCCTTTTATAGAATAAGGGCTCGTCACTTATTACATATTTGCCCCTTTATTTATTACATAATTACATTTGAGTCCCTTGAGTATTTATATGAGATCTAAATACGGAGGCCCTAAGTAAGGTACAAACAAATTCTATATTATTATATTTTTCGATACGATAGGGTAATATTGTGGTAATAGTGTTGAATATAAAAAATGTACGATAAAATTTTGGTTCGGTACAATACCATGCCATTACTAATTGGCACAAAATCAATATGATACGGTTGGCAGTTCGGTTGGCACAATACTTCGATAATAAAATCCATCCCTAGTTGCAATGCAATGGGCTCCACTGTTTGGAAATCTTGGGTGACATGAGAGAGGTCAAATGGGTTATTGAATAAGCATTTGTTTTTAATTCTTTAAGAAACAACCCACTACGTCTATGTTTATGTGGGGTTTATCCCTTTTAAAAGCTTGGGATATTGTATATATGTGTTATATATGTACTTATATAAAAATTATTTGGATAATGTTTCTTTTTTGCTTAAAAGGGGGGATCGCGAGTATTCTGGAATTGATGTGGCGAGTCAGACTGAGGAGGGGGTTTAGGGCGTCGTCAGCGGGCTCGGTGAAATCGGTGGTCCAGAAGACCTCGGCCTCTTTGAGGTCCTCGTCGTCTGTGAGGGATGAAGGCAGAGAGAAGGAGAAGAGGCTGAGCAGCCGATCCGACAACAGCAATCGCTGGCTGCATAAGCTGCTGGAATCCATGGTTGGGATTTTTGAGGGGATAAAAAGGGGGGGGAAATGAGGAGATTTATGGGTTTTGATGCGGCAGAGGGACGCAAAGTTTGGTAGAAATTGAATAGAAGAAAAGAGAAGGAAGGAAGGGCACCTAAAAATGTTGGGGGTGGGAGTTGCTTTCGGGAAAAAAGAATGTGGTAGGCGATGTGGTGTTCCTCATTGGCGTGGAGATAGAGGAAGAGAGGGTAGTGGTGGGGTGGTGAAGGAAGGTTGGGGGAGCACGGGAAGAACCAAATGAGGGGTTGTAGGGGTGGGTCCCCCATTTAAAAAAAATTATTAAATAATTAATTTTATTTTTTTAGTTTTTATTATTTAATTATTTTTTTTATAGAAAGTGGGTCCCGCTTCAAGCCACGTCAGCATTTAACGGAAGAATTGACAGACAAACTGACAGAAGGTATGACATTGAAAAAATTCGTAAGATAATGTATGACATTGAAATGTTTTAAAGATGAGGTATGAAACTGTGGTTGACCTAATAGTTGAGGTTGTTTTATGTAATTTACCCTTAAAATAATTATTCAATGTTTATTTATATATTATAAAGAAAATTTAATTAATTTATATTATATACTACTTAAATTCGCCTAGTCCTACCTAGGTGCCTAAGCGCTAGGCTTCTGCCGTCGCCCGATTAGCATCTAGCGTATTTTAGAACCATGCTTATCCAAGTTGAAGGTGTGTTGACGAGAGGGTTAAGAAAGTGAATGTTTTTCTCAGGGGTGTGATAAGAGTTTCACGTAGAGCATTAGAGTTGGCCGAGTTCTCGCTCCAAAGCATGCTTTAAATGTCTGGTATGTTCAGCGAGTCTACGTCGAAAAAACACTTTAGGAGGTATGTATGAGGCTTCATCGTTTTCTTCATCTTCCTCTTCGACCGTACCTTCATGAGGTTCGAAATCCACGAGCCTCGTTTTCTTCTCAATAGACATTGCCGATAACTTCTGGTTGCCGAAAGTTATACCTCTCGACGCGCAGCGGGGCTTGGTGTGACGGCAACAGAATGATAATGTGCCTGTTCTACGCCGGTAGGCACAATTGCTTGGTTTCAAACATTTGATTTGTAAATGCCTGATTTGCAAATGATTTCCCCATCACTGTTTTCTTCTTGACAAAACAAGTTTATGTGGTCATGATCTTCATAGTTATCTTAGCACTAGTCTCACTAGGTGTGCTAAAATGTTGACTCTAAAAATTATAATGCCTACATGACCTACATGCTAAGTAATTATGAGCTAACTATGTCCTTCTTGTGAATGCGAGTGTGTCAACTCGCAACTAAGCTCGGTTGGGCATGTAAAATAGACGTGGTGGTAGTGTCGAATATGCTACTGACTTTTGAACTTGAGCAATTACAGCCAAGGAAGGAACACGTCTTGATCTTGAGTTCTAAAACTTGAGACAAGGTTGCTAGATCACTACAAAGTTCAATAACTTGTTCAACTTTCAGAAGCTTTGCCTCCAGTTGTTTGATTCTTTTGGGGAACTTTCACGGTAGACTTAGGAGATGCACCACTGAATCTCATATGTTTCTTCTTGTCTGATTTTGGAGATTCCTCAGTCTGAATCTAGCGAATCCCCTTCTGAACCTCTTCAGTGCTGATCTAGTCTGGATCAATGATTGGGGATTTGGAGCAATAATATCATTGCCATGATCCACAAGCTAAGTAAGAGAAGTTAATCACTTCCAGTTACAATGTTTAGAAGGAATTTAGAAGGCACGTTCTATCAACTCCTGACGATAAAGTCTAATGTTTTTCACATCGTTGTCTGGCCAAAGATTAGTCAAATAGGCGTTCTTAACTCGTACGCTAAAGATGCCACCCTTCCAATTTCCATCCATAACGAGGATGTCCTTGTACCAGTCTTTGTCTTGCCATGGAAGATTTGTTATGTACACCCACCATACAAGGTTGGGCCTTGGTTGGAATAAGTAGTAGTTGTCTGAACTTTTTCGCACATTATACAACATATAAAACTCTTAAAGCCCAAGGCAGCCTCAAACCATTTGTTCAACAATTCGAAGCAGGAAATGACTCTAAACCCTGCAGGAGCCAATTTCTTGAGAGTCATGTCATAACTGATTAAGTTTCCTTTTAGGAAAGCTGACAATGAAAGTTTTAACCATACGTCCAAGTGCTAAGGATGAATTCTGATACATGGATGTGGGGGATTAGAAGGTTTAGGTAAGTTGCCTGAGTGTTGTAACCAGACCAAACCTTCCATTCGTTAAGAAGGTTCCGAAGATGTTGTACAAAGGCTTCTCCTTCCTCCTTACTATGAACCCTAACCATTGAAAGGTCGTATTGAGAGTTGTAATTGGCAGTTAGGGCAGGAATGATGCTTGATGAAGCATATATACTTTGTGGATTAAAGAATTGAAAAAAAAAAGGTTGAAAGAGCAAAGGATTTTAGATGAGTAGAGAAGAAAATGTTCTGAACTTTTTCTTAAGCTACAGACTTAGGGATTTTGAAGAAGATGGAGAAGGAAATCCGATGATATTTTAATATCATCCTACCGTAGAATTAGGATCATCTCGCCTCGAGATCAACAAATTCGACGGCCGAATTTAATTGTGAAAGTAACGGACAGTCCCTCGTTCTCCGTGCACACAAAACTAAGACATCATCATCATTGTGATATTAATGGCACGTCTATCAAGACAAGATGCCTGAAAAACGTCTCGATTGCTTTGCGGCATTCAAAAGGTTGAATAACCATGCGTCAGAAGATTTGAAATAGTATGTATTCCAATTTACTTTGAAAGACATAAGCTTTAGATAACTATCCATCCTCAATGGGAATTTCAGATATATAGTTAGGGGCTATTGCGGGACGAGATTTTTCAAGGTCCAAGTAAGGTGGATCATAATACAAATACCTCAGAAGTCCGGTCATGTACTTAACAGTTCCCACAACCATTGTTCTAAAAATCCCCACCTAGCCCCGCCTAGGCGCTAAGCGGTTAGTCATTGCCCCGATTAGTCCATAGGCGTTTGAAAATTAAGAAAGTGCTCTTGGACATGCTTAGGCATTTGTCTAGCCTGCCTAGGCGCCCGCCTAGGTCTTGACTCTCAATTAGACAGAAAATCGATAGAGACTTGTTGAATACTTAGATGAACACTTATTATATGCTTGTTCCCTATGTTTTCAATATGTTATGTACTTTATAATATATGTCATTTTATTTTGCAATTTATGTATTCCAATATAATTATGTGTCTTTTTTTTAAGTATAAATAGACACTTATTTATACAATGCATAATAAATTTACTCAAATCAGCACAGTCCCCCTAGGCCCTCACCTAGCCGCCTAAGTGCTAGGCGCTAGGCCCTAGCCTGCTGCCCGACTAGCGCCTAACGTCTTTTAGAACCTTGCCCACAACGGAGCTACACAGACGGAGCAGCAATGCTACCATTATCTTGTTTGAAGTAGTGTGCGAAGTCTGATGACTTCGCTGAGATTGACCATGCTTGTTCCGCAAGACACGAAAACCTAGTCTAGTAAGGAATAAACAGGTTTCCTATATTCTTAGAATCCTTACAATATAAGGATTGGCATGCGCGGCAAGTAATTACACTTCTAAGATGATGCAATATTTACTTTTATCCTTTGGGATTCTCCTAGTTTAATACGGATTTCATATCCTAAAGGGCCTTTAGCTCTGGTAACTTAATTGTCACACACTTAATATTTTGCCTACTGCTTGAGTCTCAAATATTTGCTTACTAACTTGACTGTCGAAAAGCTTTTGGTCGGCACCCCCACCCCCCCTCCAGTCCTTGGTTACTTACGATTGCTTATTCCTTTACAGATTAACGAATTTGTGCATCATCATTCACACACGATGGTGTGCGACTTTGGTTTCAACAATTGGTAAGTCCATGCTCGGATTATGACTAGTCAAAACTAATTTTTCATTGTCAACAATAAATTCAGGAATCCAGATCTTCACCGGATCCTCTTTGTAAAGATCTCGGGGATCCGTCGTGTCCGTTCATCATACATCAAGCGGTCAGAAATTATTTTAAATATTTTTATTTAAAATTAAACACAAACAGTATTTGACAAAAACTAACCGCACGATATACAATGAACGGATAAGATTCACAGATCTCTAGGATCCTCACAAAAAAATCCGGAGAGAATCCTGTTGGTAAATTCAGCATCTAATGTTATTACACGTGTCATTATTTATAACCTTTAAATGAGATATTTGGTTGTCGGGTTAATAAATGTAACGATAGAGAATATTGACTATTTGGATGTAATGGGAAATGTGGCCTCTACCATGATATTTTTTTTTTTTTTTTTTGAAGGGAACCTCTACCATGATATTTTGAAACATTAACCGTTACACGGTTTAACTGAATAATGCTGACGGAAAAACATTTACCGTTATTCAGGCCATCTATCAAACGTTTGTGCTAAGAGTCACCAACAAATGCGACACGCCATTGATTACCTTAAGCATGACAGTGGCATTCAACATGAGCTCATGTGCATGAGCGCTGTAGTTACCTGGAGCCATGATGTTAATAAGCTCCTGCATCTGCATTGCACTACCAACGCTCATGACAAACGCATAATCCATCAACCAGACACAATCCAGCTGTTCATGCATTTGCCTTCAATCGCTATGTCAAGATTCAACGAGTCCGAATTCCCGCTCGTGTTTCTCTTGTTCTGACATGACTTCAAATTCGACCTCAACCTCACCTATTCTTGATATTCCTGCTTTTGCATCGAGCGGGAAGAAGAAGAATTGATAATCTGTTTGGATTCTGATGTTGATGATCTCAACTACAGCGAACGGACATAAACAGTTGCAACCCTGGAGGAAATGAATGAATGTATGGCTTATCTATGACAAAATATGAAATTATTTACTGAACAAAATTTCCTTTAGTAAAAATAGAGAAGTAGGAAAACCTACCAACATATCAAAAGAGCCTCCCTAGTTATTTTGGGGGTCAAATGAATAAACCTATGTTGAACTGAGGAGATTAGCAAAAGTAGACAAGTTGTACAAAAACAATGCAGGATCTGCTTCAAGTAACTTGAAGAATACAAATATGCTTTTAGCAAAGATTGATGTTAATATGTTGTTGGTGTAGCGTTGACTCGTGTAATATAAAACATTACCAAATCCAGGTATCAAGGAAGAATTGGAAGTTCCACCTTGTCAAAGGAAAATAAACTCACAATCCCCTGCTCCACATGACAAACCTTCACGGGAATGTTCCCGCATCGTCTCTCGAGGGCTTCTAGGTCTGCTTTGGATGGTGGATGACCCCTAAAAGAGAGAAGGCAAGCGTACATTTAAATATAATTACATGAGAACGAGACACTTATCGGATCATTCAATAATACAGAGAATTAGGAAAGAACTTTTTTTAAGAATGTTGAGTTCCAACAGATTTGTTCGGGCAAATGTTCAATTCCCACCACCTATTCATATTGGGTGAAGAATCTAAACTCTTCAAATATGATAAACAGGGATCCATTAAAACTTTCAAGATGGCAATATCTGTTAATTACTGTTAATTACTAAACATGTTTTTGTATTTATAAAGGAATTATATGTTCATACTCACAAAATATTAGTACTCATTTGGATGTGCTTTTAAAATGACTGAAAGCGCTTTTAAAAAAATTATTTTTGGGTTCTAAAAGCACTTGAAGTGCTTTCTGCAAGAAGCAAATAACTGGTGCTTCTTCCAATAAGCACTGCACTTTAAGTGCTTTTCCAGGATTTACTTGCATTTTTACTAAAGATTGGTTCTAAAAACATTTTCATCAAAAGCACCTTCAATCATTCTTTGGACTATTCAAATAGTAGGCATATCTGATGATAATGATTATCAATATCTAAAAGAAAAGGAAAAATGGCAGCTAATCACAAACAGAATCAACTTCGTTAAATTCTTACGATTTACCAAAATATGAATACCTGGTAAAGCAGAGCACAAAACTTGGGTCACCAGGAGAAGACTTCCTGAACTTGCTGTTTGGGAGATAAACATCAAAAACCAGCCTTACTTCATTAATTTGCATCTCATTGAACAATCCAATGACAGACCTAGACTCTTCTGAATCCAAGTCCACTGCCTCATCATGGTCACGGCAACCATAAGAAGAAACAGATTCATGATTACTCTTCACAATCTTCATAGACCAGGGGACACCATGCCGCCCAACAATGTAACCAAGAGATTTGAGTTGCTTATAAGCTTGAAATTCCTCCCAACTGCACCCGTGCTTTCCATTTGAAATCTTCACATACATGTCTTCCAAGGAAAGGCTAATATCACCATTATCCATGAGAAGCAAAGCCCCTATTTCAATCAAAAACCTTTAAAAGGACTGTTACAATTTGCTAACACTTCCATTTCAATGGGACAATGCACAAATTTCATGATCATTACCAGAATTCACATTTACATCATGCTGACAAGAGATGCTTTCAATTTGGTGAATTTACAACATCACTGGCTTGCCAATAGATGGCAAGGCAGTGATTGCCAAACATGTAAACGGCATTAGCTTTTGAAAAGGCTTTTGGCAGAGTCCCTAAGGCGGATGAGATTTATTCTAATGGTTTGAATTTTGTAATTTCCCATTCTATATTATTTTGTACCTTTTGAATCCCTGTCATTGAAGTTTTATCCTTAATATTAAATTGTGGTGTCAATCGGTTTGCTCTCTTTAGGTATTTGTTTTTTGGCACACAATACGGTGTTTAGGCAATTATGTGAAACTTATAGAAAATCATCTTCTAAAGGAACGATCAATGCTCCCGCAGTGATCAAGCATTTTTGCTCATTATTTGAGAAATAATCATACTCGTGTTGATGTGTTGATGCTGAGTAGTACATAAATCTTTTGAGGCTATTAACAGAAAAGATGCAAGTCCTTCGAATTTAATCTCAATCTTCTTTTTTTTTTCTTTTTTTTTTTTTTGATTGCTTATCATCATTTGTTTTATTTGTATAAAATTTGTTTCGTAGATCTCATAGGAGTTGTATCGACGGTTTGGAAAAATTTCAACGTCCGTCACAAATTTGATAAACTTTCATATTGTGGTCCCATACCAAGCAAATCGCTTTCCCAGACAGTTTTGGAATTTGACGAGATAAAAGAGATTGTTGTTTCACAACTAGTTACACTGCACCCCTTTACCAGACCATAATATGAAAATTTATCAAAACAGTTACACTGCATCCCTTTAAGACCAACCTTAAAACTTTCCCAAAACCCCAATATGGGGTCTATGAGTAATTCGAAGCAAATTATATACATATAAAACCAATAGTAATAGGCAATTAAAGAAAAACAATGAGAGATCAAGCTAGCATACATCTTTTCAGTTAATTATCTCAAGATTTCTACAATGTCAACATCACCATGAGCATAATTATTTCTCAAATGGTAACCAAGAAGACTTAACCAGTAAAGGAACAATGACCAGTTATTTGGGAGATAATTTTCTAAAAGTATTGCATAATTGGCTAAAAGACCTGTAGACTGCTAAAAAAATACCTAAGAGAGGAAATTGTATGACACCGTAATTTAATATTCAGGATAAAATTCAGTAACAAAGATTCAAAAATTACATAAAAATACAGAAAAGTGAAATTACAAAATTCGTTACATTCGCAAGGGCCCTACACCCCATGCATATGTTCTAATTTCTAAAATTTGATCCAACAAAGTAACGTGCATAGGCCATGCCAGGTGTAGGAACCAGTACTACATACAACCCTAACATATTCCCTAATTTTGTTTCCAATCCGCATCAGAAACTTTCCCAAAAGCCTTTTCAATAGCTAATTTTCCGTTCACATATTTAGCAATCATTACCTTTTATTGGCAAGCCAGTAATGTGGTAAATGTCTTACAAGCTCAACATCAACTTCAATTCACCAAAACAAAACCATCACTTCCCAGGCTGATAGATGTGCAGCTCAACATTAGTTTCACTACATTTATTTAAATGTCCCATGTTTTGATAAATCTGCTGGTCAATTGAAGCTGGTATTAAAATACGCAGCCTAGACTTGTTCCTTTTCATTCAAATACCAATACCTTTTTAAATCTTGCATAAAATTATTGAAAGGAACAATTTCATAAGGTAACTATTAGGCTATCAAGGCATTGAAAGGCATATATTCAGCTACAAACAGCATGTCCAAAATCTAAGGCTTCTCGAAGCAGAAAGTAAGACAATGAAATGGAAGGAAATCAAGATTGTTATAGTTGGGTTACTTCAAGTCCAATCTATTATATTTTATGGTTTTACCTAAACAAAATCTTTCAGTGATTTGCATGAAACCCCGCATACATTACGACAACAATCAAAATTAAAATATAGTTTTTTCACTTACAAAACTTCCTCAATGGAGAAATAGAGCTTGCTACTACGAACAATTCCCGTGGTCCTCCAAATTGTACCCTTTTTATCTACAACCTCAGCCATGCCCGTCTCATCACTCCAGCGAGCCTTCAATGTCGCTTTCCTGAAAATAAAACTCAACATCAGAACTGTACATAAACAAGCTATTCTCTAACTTTTTCATAAAGTTAATTAATTACCTGAATTGTGACTTGGAAGAAGACGCAGAAGCATAGTGATCTTCTTGTTCATCAATGTCATTGGATTTTTGTGAATAGGCCTCAATAACACCCTCTCCTAAATAATTCTCTCGGTCCGTGACCTCCATTATACCAAATTCCAACCCAGAAGTTTGTTTTTGAAGTATAATTCTGAGAAAATAACAGTTCTAGCACTTTAAGAATTAGCATCATTATACATATTGATCAACTGAAAAACAACAAATGCCTTCCCATTTAGTGTTATCAATCTAACATGAGGAGATTAAAAGAATTAATTGTCTATGGTACCTGACAGTTGCCAATGTTGCTATTGATGCCGTCGGCCGGTGAATCTTGGACGGCTGCCGGCGTGCAGGGGTTGACAGTCGACAAACCTGCGCCACCCACCCCAGCCGAGCAACCAACTCCAGACCCCGCTTAGAGTCTTCAATGTTTTGGAGATCCTTTCAAGTAATTAAAACTTCTTACCACATCCTTCCCTGCTGAAATCAAAAGGTAGGGAGACAAATATATACGTATACAGATAGAGAGAGAAAGTTTTTGGGGGACGGAGGAGGAGATAAACAAGGGTGGGAAGAGTAGATATAAACGCCAGGGGAGGGGTGGAGGGCGGGGTAAAGAGACTGAAAATGGTGGGGTGGAGGAAAACACAGCGCCGGGGCGAGACGGGGGAAGAGTGAGAGGAAAAAGGATTTTAGGTTTTCTTGGCGGATTTGGATCCCATCCGGATCCGGCACCTAACGTAACTTGGGAATTGGATCCTCTCATGAGCACAAGCTCAGGATACCGGTTCACGTGAACAGTTGGATTTTGATCCAACGATTACAAATAGAAGATCTCTTTAAAAATTATAATGATTGTAGCCGTTTAATCAAAATCCAATGGCTCACATGGGCTGGTCAGAGGATCCTGAGCTTGTGCTCAGGAAAGGATCCAATTCCCGTAACTTGACCGCACGATGTGTAATGAATTAATAAAATGTGAGATCTAAGATCCTCACCAAGAGAATTCGAAGAGCCTCATCCCTCTTTTGGCTAATATCGTCTTCTAAAACGTCCAAGTTTTGATATAGGAGCTATATTTTTTAATTTTTTTATTAAACGTTTGCTCTTTTTATGAATTTGATTAAACATTCTTCCTCCACCAATTAAGGTGCCACATATTTTATATGTAATACTTTTTAGAGATATTTTGATATAGGCGCCTCAGTTTTGAATTTTATAGATCAAACATCCATGTCTTCTAGTGATTTGATTAAACTTTTTTTTGTCATAATTTTGGTGCTATATGCACATTATATTGTAATAAATTTCCTATAATCTAGCATTTTGATTACACTCTCTACCGTTAGAGATAATTGTAAAAATAAAAAATAAAAAGTTAGATTGTTGTAGGCATAATTTACTGAATAATTATGGAGGCCAGAGAGAGAGTGAAGGTGAGGCAATAGTAGAGAGAAAGATAGATGTGTAATTGTGAATGTGTTCTATTCCACCTCATTATGCCTTTATTTATAGTAGTAGGATAGGTAAAAACATTTCCCTTTAGGATTACAACATTTAATAGGTAATCAACTCCTAATAGGAATATAAGAGGCATTCCAAGATATACTAGGATTTACAAAACCACATTCCTAATCTAATAGGACTGCAACACTCCCCCTTGAGTGTGTAAATACTCAAGTAAATAGCACATCAGGTCTTCAGTGATGAAGCAATATAGTTGATGAAGTCGTCGGCACAATGAGCGAATGCGAGTCTCAGATCAATGGAAGAATGCATAAAAAGTAAAACTCACAAAACCTCGCTATGGTAAAACCCAAGGTGGGAGAAAAACTCATAGTCTAAGGAGAAAAGTGAAAAGTTGCATTAAGTCAAAACTATACGTGTTTTGGATGCAAGTAGAATAGCTCACAAGGGTATGATCAGCCCAGGATGGGTGCCTCGTTAAAACCTAGTTAGGTAGCAAAAACTCAGTAGGAAAAGTGCTCCTAATCGTAGGGAAAAAGAGTACATTAAGATCAAGTGAGTATACTTCTGGATACTCCCCCTGAGTTTGACATAACTTCCAAATGAGAACTACAAGCATTGCATATGATAGTTAGGCATACCAATTCCTCGGACAAGCTTCTAGAAGGTTGACTTCGGCAATGATGTCGTGTAGAGGTCGGCAAGGTTGTTTGGGATTGGCTTGTATGACTTCAATCTCATGATGCTTTGCTGATGTAGATGTGGACGCAATATGTCTCGACATTGACTTCGTTGAAGTATCATGGCTTGGTATGGTTGATACATGCAACATAGTCTTCATGGATCGTCGTCAGGACTCAACGATGGATGAAAAACACAACAAGTACTTCGAATATGCTCAACAAGAACTCCTAACCATGTCTCACTTATGGCGTAGTGAAGTGAGGTGAGTCTTGGAATGATTCGAAGATTTCGCAACTAAGGTCATATCGTGGACCTCCAAGATATTGCGATATCCCTAACGGTAAAGACATAACCATTTGGGGATTTTGCCTTGTGCGAGTTTGATAAGTAACCTGCGTCAGCATAACAAACAAGGCAAACATCATTTCGAGGATCAGGGGGGTTGGATCCGCTCGAGGCGTTGGGATTTGCCCATGTAGTACCTTCAGGGTACGTCTTTAATACCAATTCAGTGGTTACGTGTAAGCGCGGTGCTGCATCTTTACCAAGATCAACAACGAAAGAGATGTCATGTCTAAATACAATGAGTTATGTACAATAAAGCGCAAAGTTGAACTTTAGATATGGAATTTCGAATTCCATAATCTCTTCAAGGGTCTCATTTGCATATAACGTATGGATGATCATAGGTATACTTAAAGGTAACACATTTGGGGTGTAGTTCGACTAGTAGACCAAAATACCATCAGAACAATGCTTCAACTTCAAGTCAAGGCATAAATGAGTTTTCCCAAGATCCTTCATCTCAAATTCCATCTTCAGGTGCAAGGCAGTTTTCTCAAGCTCTTCTAGAGTCTTAGTGAGATTCGTGCCAACGACATAAACTGTAACTCTAGCAATTTGGAATAAGACTTCATAGTTTAACACCCAAAGGCATAATTCATATCCCTGACTGATCATCACTTAGACGGGTATACCACATCCGTCGGATTGTAAGTGAACGCCTCAAACAAGTTAATAGGGTGTTCTGTATCTATATCCCCATGGAGAAAACACTAACCACATTTCATCATGTTGTTATCAATCACAGGACGTTTTGAGAGAAACCTTGCGTCGTAAGGCGTGCATCATATTGCATTATTTCATTCATCCCATAACGCTTCCTTTCCCACTGGTAACACAACAGGGTTATCTTGGGAAATGTAGGGACAACAGGTGCAATACACACTTTGGTAAAGAATTTGACCTGGATTGTAATTTCAATTGTCCAATCAGTTCTACATTGTCACTTAATCAACGGAACACGGTTTGATATCGTCGCTTTTCATTTATGTCGGTAGCTACCATATAAATGATAACATCATCGATGATAATCTCATTTCAATTCCATTTAGCTCATCCAAACTAGTATACTGGACCAAGAACTTTAAGTCTCGGGAGAAATCCGGATTAATAATGATTTGAGACAGCGATCGAGTTTAGATTCATTGTTGTGTCGTATCTAGGGAAGTGAATCTTACGAACCCAATGATATGTCGTGCTTCAGGTTAAGACAGATTGATTGGCTATCTGCCGGTGTACCAGACCGTCCAACAAGGGTGTTTAAACCGTCCAACAGGGACGACACACCCTCCAGGGATGTTGACTCTACGTCCATTAAGTACGTATATCCTTACAGGCATGTTTGCAGCTGGTATATAATCTCGTCACTTTAGTTAGATCAGAGGAATGCTTCTGGAGCAACATTCTGAAATCTAGAATTTTTTGCACTTGCTTATCATACTTATGCAGTATTGGGATCAAGATGAGACATAGTGGGCAACGTCCACGCAAATTCGCGCCATTCTCCAAGAACGTTGACGTTCTTATCTCCCCTTAATGGCGGGAAGACTGTCTCATTAAAGTGACAACCCGCAAATGAACAATAAAGAGATCACGTGCAAGGGCTCTAAGAGAGCTAAGGTGAAGGAGAATCATGATCGACAAAAGATGCATATCCTTTTTTTTTTAGGACCCATGGTGGTACGTTGCGGCGGCGCAACTTAGTGCATGGTGTCATGCCCCGATCCCGACATACGTCCAGGATCGACACGTGACGTTACCAAATACTTGTATATCTCACATACCCCATCTCCGGGATATGGCAAATCACAACTCGAAAATCAAATTGCAAAGTAATTTTTCGTTTACTTTATGGCTGCATCTAACCTCCTCGTTAGACTGCCTACATAACCTCAATAGGGATCAAGTCATTCGTAGTTCACTTATCACAAAATCAGACGTTTATTCCACTAAATTCAAGCAAAAAAGCATACCATTCCTCAATCATTTATTATAAACTGACAACATGTAATTCCTGGACTCATGCTACATAACCAACTCCCATGAAAACATGATTTCTCTCCTATCCAACATATAAATCATTATGTCTCATCATGATATCGTAATTCACAACATACATCATATTTAAGAACCGACGAAACACAAAACCATTCTCTAGCCGCATTAATTAATTAATTTGATCAAAGTAATAACAATTATTCTCATATCTTCTAAATTCATACCTTATGAAATCATAATCGAATCGTAGAAAATCTTGAAAGAGTCACTCAGACGTCCAACATCTTTTCTAACTCAATTGACAAGATTCTCGAAACCATTGACACAAATATGTATAAAACTAAGGCTAGAGTGACACAGTTAAGCCAAGCCTTCTCCAAATAATGGGTTTTTAGACTACTCCACAAAATTCAACAACCTCGGGTTACAGACCACTCAACGGAACCAAACTAAATATGATCGCCTATCAAATGTACCAAGTACAACTAATCATCATCACCTCTAGAATGTGTATGGTCCCCCATCGCGGATATACCAAGCGGAACCATAAGCATAATCTCATCGTGCAGGCAGTGATCACCCATCGCGGATATACCAAGCATGATCACCCATAACAGTCCCCCATCGCGGATATACCAATCAGGACTGTATCATATAGCTCTAGGTAGTGATCACCCATCGCGGATATACCAAGCATGATCACTCCTAGCATGTGTATGGTCCCCCATCGCGGATATACCAAGCAAGACCATCCATGTACCACTACTACATGGTGCAATCTCATCATCACACATTATACATAATTATACGCATACATGCTATCGACTCCCCGTATCAACCAGCATCTAGTCATATGGAGCACAACACAAGGAATTCCCTTAATTACTATTTCTACTAAAAACCTAATAAAGTACCTAACTCATCTCCTGACTTTCATCTCCATCTCATGCTAGGTAGTAATGCCAAGTTCAAATAGGTATTCAGTTGGCAATCATATCTAAATAATTATCAAACAATATTTAGATCCCATAATTGTCATAACATTCATCATAATTATCAATCACATTATTAAAGAGATAATTAAACACATATATATCACAAACATCATCAGTACACAAGCCAAATCCTATTTAATAAGCATAGGTCTATGGCTAAATATATAAAAATCACATTTCAATAGAAATCATATTTATAAGACCAAATCATATTCACAAATGATACCAATATAAGAAATTAAGATAATAATCATATCTCATATATTCAAGTCACTATCTAACCAATATAAGCCCACTAGACTTCAATTAGTCTCGTAGTACTAATTTTATTATTTAGAACGTTTCGAGACATGTTGACCACAAGTCAACTCTCAGTCAACGATAGGGTCCACAACTCTACGTAATTTGATCCTGAAGATCCGCATATCGGATTTCTGATCCATAACTTCCCAAAGTCCACATTATGCTTCTAGAACAACATACTAAAATTCCATCGCGATCCGACGGTCGGATCTTCGCCAATTACTAGAATTAAGTGGCTGTCAACAATTTATTTTACAAACTTAGAAATCCAATTAGGGAAGATCCGTACGTCGGATTCCTGATCCGTAAGTTTCTATGATCCACAAATATTATGGTCTAACACGCATTAAGGTTTAGTGACGATCCAACGATCGGATCGTTGATTCATATTTTGACCAAGTAAGGTATCGTAATGAAACTAAGTCCAAACAATCAAATTACGTCATACGGATATCAATTATGAAATCAAGGCATCTACTTGAACTTAAAAGGACATCGTCGGCCCACTGGCCAGGCCGCTGCCGCAAGTGGCGGTTGGCCGCCCCGACTTGCCGGAAAAATTCAACCATTTTTTAAAATTACCAAAATTTACAGAAATGAAGATCTCAATGAGTAGAGTAAGTTTTATACCTGTGGCCAAGTCCAATTTTTCTGGGAAAGGCCCCAAATCAGCTCGCACCCGTTGGAAACCCTAGAATGGGTGAGCTTCAATTCGTCCACTCCGGTGTTCCGTCGCCCCTAAAACTGATTGGGCTTTGTTCCATGGCTCAAGGGGAGTCTAATGGTGGTGTAGATCAACGGGATTACATTCAAAAATGGTGGATCGCCATCAAACCCTCCATTGAACTCCGGTAATGTTCCTCGTGAATTTGGACCTAAAAACCCACAATCTTGGGCGGAGATGATAGATGGGAAATCGTGGAAGAGGTTTTAGGGGGTGGATGTGGCGTTTCAACGAAAAAATGGCAGGAGGAAGCCGGAATCAAGTCGGGTTGAAACCAGGTTGGTGGTGTGTGCACGGGTTGGAAGGGAGATAACCCTTTTTTTTTCCTCCCTTTTTCTTATTGGTCCTTCTTTTCCCCCTCCTTTTCTGATTGGCTCCCTTCCTTACTTCTAATTGGCTACCTTAAACTCCCACATGGTGGGGGTTTATCTCATTTAAAAACTATAGTTTAGTAGAACAACTTCAAATGTTTGTAACTATACCGTTATAATCCAGACTCGCAAACGGCTTTCACCTATGCGTTCGTGGTTTCGAGATCTATTCGACAATATAAATTGAGACCTCCAAAGGTCTACAGATTTTAAATAATTAATTTCCAAACTTCAACTTCGTAACTAGTTTAATTGAAATCTAAATTCAAATAAATTAATATAAATTCTCGAAAAATAATATAAAATCTCAATAATACAAATACGTAGATTATAACAATGAAATCCAAGAACGAGATTTCACACATGGAATGCACACCCAAATGCGTAAATACGAAAATCGTCAAGTTCATACCTAGTAACCAACTATAACGTCATATAGGTTGGGTGGCAATGGGCCTCAAGGCAAACCAATATAACTGCGTACAAGATTGCATAGCCCTAGGCAGAAACTGAAAACTTGGTACGTTTACCAAAATTCGGGCGATCATTTAAATTCCACTTTATGATCGTTAGGCGAGGCTATTTGGGGTGAATCATGGGAATTTGATGTTCAATTATAAACCCAAAATACATGCAATATGTTATCGAAAATCGTCGATATAAACTCTCCGGCATTATCCAGTCTCCCGGACCTTAAGGGATAAGTAGGGTGGTGAACCCTTAATCGGTCATGAGGTTTAGCAGCAATGTGTGTGGACAAACATGTGACCAGTTTGTCGATTCATGATCGGATCATATTTATATATTTTTTTACTTCGAATTCACTCGTCTTTTCTTAGTTAGTTCCTTATATTTTTGAGCTATTTACGTTATTTTTGTGTTTATAGGATTTGTTATGCAAAGAAAATAAAAATAGAACAAATGAAATTTTATGTAATAATTTCGTCAAAACTGTCTGTGTAGATCAGCTTTTAAATAAAATAAAATAAAGAAAAATAATAATGATAAGTCATGATGATGTTTGAAACATCATCATGATTCATGTTTTGTAGAAGAAGAGAGACACGACAGACAGAAAATAATGGGATGGAAGTAAGGCAAAAAGAAAGGAAGTGAGTGGAGAGAGTGGAGGGTGGTTTGAAAAGAAAATAATAAAATAGAAAAACAAGGCAAGGTCAGAGGGCAGATAGAAGGAGCACGGGGAGAGAAGTCGGAGACAGCTACGGGAGGACACGGATTGGAAGGAATAAAAAAAAAGCTGTCTGAGTAGTTGGAGGAGGATAGACGGAAAGGAGAGAGCAGGTCAGAGACTTGCCAGGCGATAGAGAGCACGAAGGCAGAGAGGAGAGACTGACAGAAGTCAGGTGGCGAGCAGCTGGAGGTCAGCGAGAAAGAACGAAGAAAAGGCACAGAAAAATAGAAGGCAGCAAGCTGCCTTCTCTCTCGGTTAAATCTTTCCAAACTTATATTTTATTTCTGTTTCAATAATGTGTAACTAAATTTATTTTGGCTAGAGGTTAATTCAAAGCCATGAATATATTTGTAATATGAATTGATTACCTTCAGTTGTGATTTCTGAGTTGTGATTTAATTTGCTTAACTGTTTGATTGATAACTTATTTTTGTATGTCGATTAAGAATGCATACTTAATTTACATGCATGAATTTGATGCTAGAATATAAGTGAATTTCACCTAATCGTTATGAACTTATATTCACAAGTAGTGAAGGTTGTTATCCACAATCGTGTTAAGTGAATTCTAGGCTGGATTAACATGCGTATTCCATAGTTATGAATGCCTAGTCAATGTTTATGATTTCCGTTGAACTTAATGATCTTTGTTGAATGTCTCTATCATGCGTATTCCATAGTTAGGGACTTTGATGAGGAATAATTTGGTTGTAATGCGTATTCCATTCAATCCAATGAATCTAGGGAAATCTAAGAGTTAATTTAAGCGGACCTAATTAACTTGGAACATTGTCATTCACAATTTATTGAAAGAACAACTGAAAATCAATTTAGGTTGCATATGTGTCATGTGTGGAGAAGAACCCTCTAGCTAGTCTGTCACCTATCCTTTCACCTTAATTTCATGCTTTTGTCAATTCTGTAATTTATTTAAGTTTAATTTACTTCTCGTCAAAACCAAACCCCCCCATTATTAAATATTATTTTTTAGTTAGTTTTCATTGTTGTTAGTCTTTTAATTCAATTTCCGTCCATTTCAGTTCTTAGTGTCTAATTTGATTGTTTTCATTATTTTGAGTCATTCTAAGTGTGTTTCGAGTTATTAGAGTTTTTAGCCTAGTTTTGTGTCCTTGAGTCTTGTTTAATATTTTTAAATTAATTTAGAATAGATTAGCAATCCCTCCTAATCCCCGGCCTAGAACGATACCCTACTTACATCTATACTACAATTGTCAAAAAGAGGGTTTAATTTGTGTGTCAAGTAATTTTCGCATCAATTCATCAACTAAAACCATAAGTATTTATATGGTCCGCATTTTGGTTAGATTAGTCCACATATATTCCCTTGAATCCACTGTGAAAAAAAAAAGGTGATTTCGTATCTTTGGTAGGGATGATTTAGAAATCAAATTTCCCAAAATGAGTGGGTTTTGGCAAAGTGTGCTTTTAGGCACAAGATCCTTCCTTCGGGTAAGGAGATGCGTCGTAGCATCATTGTGCGACCTAAGTGTCCCAAAAGGTCGTGCCAAAACAAGTAAACTGCTAAATCACGAAGCTCCAGGCCAGCCACATGTGGCGTGTTTCCAGTTGGGAGACAATCCATTGTCCCCAAATCAAAAGTTCAGGCTCATTTTTGGAGGTGGTGCAAAGATATTTCACTCTATTTTCTTCAGTGGTTTCATTTATAATCATTGTCATCTCGAATATCCTTAAAAACTCAACGTCAGGGAGAATTTAAGGTCCCTTAAATGGTGATTCAATACCATTCATACAACGAGGAGCGTGCCAATGCTCTTAATCAAGTTGGATAGACCTGAAGTTGTTGTTAGAGATGTGATTTAGGTGTAAAGTTAGGGTGCGTAGTACACATTCATCCAGACAACTAACTTTCCCACATTCCTACCTAATCACGTGTTTCATTGAATCGGTCACATGTATTAAGAAACATGATTCAATTAACTCATATTCGAGGACAATATCAATAAGATTATCCGTAAGTAAAACATACACCAAACTTGAATCCAAGAACATGGAAAAATGTTCACAAAGTAAATGGTTTACTAAGGGGATTTGACCAACAAGGCCATCCATGTCAAAATTCTACTCTTCCAACGATGTTTGGTAGAGCAAAATTAGTCTCACATATTGACTACTAAAATGGTACTCCTTAACAACATTGGCAGGGGCACAAACAGGTGCATAACCAATGGTTTATTGCATCAAGATAGAAATAGATTCTTCTTCGGTGAAGGTTACCCCTAACCTCCAAGGAGGACCTGCAGCATCGCCAAATGAAATACTTCATTTTATTTGGAACCTCCAGTCTCCAAATCTCCATCCACCGTTTGTCTGGTTCGTCCCTCCGACTACAACCCCCGGTTCCTTTCCGCCCTAGTTCACCATTTTCCTGCATTTCCATTGCAATACCATAGCCGGTCCTTACCGTGTAGTCGCCATTGCTAGTATGGTGCCAAATAATTCTGTCATTGCAACCCTCCAGGCTAGTTGGGATGCCAAGGATAATATTACTCTTCTCCTCCTCAAAGCACCCCTTAACTAATTCGACCATCCAAGAGCCCGTCACAGGATTGATTAGATCCTTTACCATCACCGGCATATCCGGGTGTTTTGATATAACTCGAAAGGTATGAGGTCTTGGAAGCCAGGGGTCATTTTTCACCCGAATGCTGCTCCCATCACCAACCCTCCATCTTCTCCCTCTTTCCAAGATCCTTTTGCCTTGCATAATTCCTTTCCACCCCCACGATGATCTTTTCCCCACCTTTGCCTCCATGAAAGAGCATTCAGAAAAGTATTTTTCTTTAAGAATCTTGCCAAGCAAGCTAAGAGGGTTGGTTAGAATCCTCCATCCAATCTTGGCAAGGTAAGCCAGATTAAAGGATAGAATGTCCCGGAACCCCAGCCCTCCCACTTTCTTTCTTCTCTTCATTTTTTCCCAGCTAATCCAATGCATCCCATTTTTCTCCCTACTGCCCCGCCACCAGAAATTCGCAATATTTGATTCCATTTCTTTACAGAGGTTCACTGGCAGTTTAAAGCACAACATCGCATAATTTGGTAAAGCCATTGCCACAGCTTTAATCATCACTTCCTTCCCAGCAGGAGATAAGAATTGTTCCGCCCATCCATTTATTCTTCCATCTAGTGCCTCACGAACTCCTTCGAAAACAGCCTTCTTAGATGCGCCAAAGTCTGCACTAAGGCCCAGGTACCTGCCGAAAGTCTCCTTTCCAACAAAATTAGTGCAGGCCTCAATCAACCTCCGTTGATGCCGTGGACACTGGTTGCCAAAGTACAGGGAGCATTTCTCTCTATTAATGATTTGTCCAGAGGCAGCTGCGTAGCATTTCAACACTTCCAATATTTCTCTGACCTCCACCTCAGTTGCCTTACAGAAGATGACCGCATCATCTGCGAAGAATAAGTGGGAAATTTGCATCCCATCAGGCGTGACTCTTATCCCGTGTAGGGAGCCTTGCTTCTCCCTTTTTCGAAGCATCGCCGATAACCCCTCGGCACAAATTAGGAATGGAAAGGGGGACATGGGGTCTCCTTGTCGAAGGCCGCGTTTTGGTTGAATAAATCCAGTTGCAGAACCATTCAGTAGCACACTATAAGACACCGTAGTTATACACTCCTCAATTCTCTTACAAAACTCATGAGGGAAACCCAGAGCCCTTATCATTTCCAGTAGAAAACTCCATTCAACCTGATCGTAAGCCTTTGCCATGTCAAGCTTCATGGCAACACATTTCTCCTCCCCGTTTTGTTGGTGGTTCATTGAGTGGAGAATCTCATGCACAACCAAAATATTATCCTGGATTTGTCGGCCCGCCATAAAGGCCGATTGGTTAGCACTGATCAGATGGGGAAGGACATTTTTCATGCGGTTCGTAAGAATTTTGGCAATCACCTTATACACCACATTACATAAGGAGATGGGCCGTAGCTGAGACATATTCCTCGGGCTGGTTACTTTAGGAATGAGAACCAGATGAGTATGGTTTAATTTCCTTAACATTTTTCCGGAGATCCAAAAGGCCTGGACCATAGCCACAATATCACTGCCAACCACATCCCAGAATTCATGATAAAAACTACCTGTGAAACCATCCGGCCCCGGAGCTTTGTCCGCCGGGATTTGGAACATAAAGAGCCGCACTTCTTCCTCCGTTATCGTTTGCATAAGCCTTTGAGCATTTTCCGATGAGATCCGAGGTTCCACACATTCCGTAATTCCCTGAGTACCTCGTGGTTGACAGGTGCGGAAGAGGTTCCTGAAATACCTCACTGCTATCTCATCCACCTCGCTAGGTCCCGTGCACCAATTTCCTTGCTCATCCTCCAACCCCACAATTTTATTGCATCTGCGTCGCTTCATAGCCTGAGCATGAAAAAACTTAGTATTCTTATCCCCCTCTTTCATCCATTGGTTCCTAGATTTGAGCTTCCAATATCTTTCTTCCTCCCTGAGTAAATGTTTAAGTTCCCCCTCCATGTTTCGAACAACCTCACTAGCAAACTTGTCCGACTTGTAAGTGTTCCTCAGGTCATTTTTCAGAATTTCAATCCGCAGTTTTGAGTTTCTTCCACTTGCTTTACTCCATTTTTGTAGCCCTTTGCGAACCCATTTCAATTTCTCCACCACTCTAAATGCTTTGGATCCCACAAAATTATACTTCCAGTTTTTTTCCACAATACCGTGGCAATCCTTTTCCCTATTCCATCGGGAGTCGTAGATAAACCGTTTCCTCCTTTTAAAGGGAGTGGAATCAGTGTCCAAAATTAGCATAGCATGGTCAGAGCCTTCCAAAACTTCATGCAGAATTTTAGCCTCCGGATAGGCCGAGACCCATCCTTCCGAAGCTAATCCCCTATCAAGCCTTTGTTGGATGGGTCCCTCATCTCTTCGATTTCGCCAGGTAAATGGGTATCCCGTAAAGCCCAAATCAAGCAGCTCATTGCCAGAAACGAAGTCACGAAAGTCCTTCCTGCTTGCCACAGATCGGTAATTCCCCCCTTCCTTCTCAGAGTCATCCAGAATATCATTGAAGTCTCCAATGACAACGCAATTCACCTCCGCTACCCCCAACCGTTGAGATAAAATGCGCCACTGGTCCCTTCTTTTCTTATCGTCCGTACTTGCATAAATCGCAAACAATCTCCACTCCTCATCCTTGAGCTTATCACTGATACCTACCTCAATGAAAAAATCCGAATATTTGACAAGCATCACCAGGTCGTAGTTTCTCCAGAAAATACACATACCTCCCGCAATGCCTCTTGGTTCGACCACGTGCATGAAATCCATCCCAAGTCGCTTCTTCAGGAAAACATAGCGATTACTCCGATTTTTTGTTTCTAGGAGTATCACTATGTCAGGGGTGTGGAGTTTGTTTTGCTCCATTAAATTGTCAACTGTCAAGTCACCCCCGATACCCTGACAGTTCCAGCAGATTAGCTTCATGGATTCCTGGAAGACCCCTCACGGCTGGTCTCCTCCGCCTCCGAAAACACAATCAATCTTTGTTTTCTCCCTTTTTGTGCCCAAAGCTCCCCTGTATCCTCCTGCTCCACCTCTGAATACTGCCTTTTTTTTCCCTTTTGTTTCCCTCATTACAGCTTCTATAATTGGGTTTAGCTCAAAGGGATCGTCCTCTATAGTCCCCTTATCCACAATCTCATCCTTCTCGGTGCCCTGTTGGTAGGGGTGGGTTCAAAAAACCGAAAACCGAAAAAAACCGAAAACCAAACCGGACCGAGGCCGAAAAAAACCGAACCGAAAAAAAACCGAACTGAAACTGTCAAACCGAACCGAACCGAATCTGGTCAGTTCGGTTTCGGTTTTTGAGGTTCGAAAACCGAACCAAACCGAACCGAACCGAATTATATATATTTAATTATTGTTTTCAATATTATAAATAGTTTATTCATACAATCATAACAAAACAAAACCTGTTGCCAAGTTGGTTTCAGGGAAAATTTTGAAGTTGCAGCGCAAGGGTTCGAACCCTCATGCCTCCAACATTTCAGAAACGTTTTTTAATTTTTTTGAGAAATCCCCTTTAAGTTAGCCCTAGCAGCCACACCTTTTATTCATTCCCCTCTTCTCTCTCTCGTTCCCTTCCCTGCCTCCAGTGTAACCCTAACTAACCCAGTAACATTCTCGCGCAGCCGAGCCTCCTCTCTGTCTTTCTCAAACTCTCTGTCTCTCTTGGTCTTGAATCCCAGGCGACCCGCGATGGTGCGACCCTTCTCACTCTCAATCTCTCACACCTCGCCCTCGTCGTGTGCTTCGGCGACCTCGAACAAGTGAAGGCGATGATCCTGATCCAAGTGGAGCTCACCAACATGGACCTCAAATCCATCTCCTCCAGGTCCTTGCCCGACCTGCATACCCTCCGAAAGTCCTCTCACCTCCTCGGCCCCAAAGTCCTCCAGGTATTGACTCCTCTCCGTAATTTCTCTCGTGAATTTTCTAGGTTCTCTTTTGTTGCTGAGAAAATAGATAAACAGAAAGAAAAATTAGGGGCTCATCGATACATAATGTTGATGCCAATGTTGAATACTGTTATGTGATCAAAACAAAATTAGGGGCTCATCGTATTCTGATGGGTGCTGAAATGGATTGCTGTGATTCAACTGATGATGGAATGAGATTTTATGTGGAATTAAAGACAAGCCATGAGGTTGAGATCTGTTTTTCTTCACTTTCCGTTACATGCAAATTTTTTCTTCTCTGAGTTTTCTTATGTAACTGACTGTAATTTCTCATTCAATTGTGCAGTTGGACAACCATAAGATAGAGTACGAGTTTGAGAAAGAAAAGCTCCTCAAATTTTGGGTACATTACTGTTTTAAAGACAAGCCATGAGGTTGAGATCTGTTTTTCTTCAATAGCTTTTGTTAGAGATTGACATGCATAGTTGTAATTTTTCGTGAGAAACAGCCCCATAATTTGGGTTCTTCTTGAAAGTAATATACTGGTAAAAGTTTTTAATGTAACCATACTTCTACCTTTAGTTTTACATATTGCATCAGGTACTGATGGGCTTGATATATGTTGATCGAATATTGAATGACACTTATGTATTGCTTAAGAAAAGAACCTTGATTTGTTATTTTTTGGTTGATTGCTTGCATTACATTTTAGGACAATTGGCCCTGCAATGCCATCAGCTGAGTTACTTGCAGCAGCAGCCAAATTGACGAAGGCACAGGCTGAGCTAAGGTATTTTATTTGACAGATTATTCAGCTAGCAAATTATTTTGAAACAACTTTGCAATTACTCTAGTCTTGTTTATTTTGAATTACAGTTATAATTTGGGTTACCTGTTGACGTGGTGGTGGATTATAGTATTTTCTCATTGTGACTGCTTGAAATGTTGTGGTTTTTATTACATATGTACAGAGAAGCTGAGTTGGAAGAAGATTCTGAATATTTTATAGGACCTCCACCACCTGCCGTGGTTGCTGAAACTGAATCAGCTAATGAAGCTGAGCGGTTTGAAGAGGTATGGTTGTCTTACCTCGCTGACACTTAAACAAAATTAATAAGGAGATTGTATATAGCCTTAGGTTGAGTGAGAGTTCATTTTAAATCATTACATTCATCTCTTCTTAGCCTTCAGTATTGTCCTTTATAGCGTTATGCTTGTTGTATTAATCTTACCTGTTTTACATGGTTGTGAACTTCTGAGCTTATGCAATTTGTTATGTTGCCTCCTAGGCCGCCTATGCGATGAGCTTGAGCTTGAAGACTTGGAAGATTTTATTTGTGCAAGACATGAAGTGATGAAACCTTGAAGGTTTATTTGACTTGTGTGATGTTTAAATTTGGACTTTTTGAAGACTTAAACTTTGATGTTTAATTTGGACTTTTTGAAGACTTAAACTTGATTGATGATTGATTCTATTTCTAGTTGGACTTTAAATGTTTATTTTCATTTTTTGAAGACTTTTAGTTTTATGAGACTTTATGTTTTTAGATTAATTAGTAAGTAGTAACTTCCCTCATGAATATTGAAAAACCGTCCTGGAGAGATGGAAACATGTCATATTTTCTATTTCTATCTTATGTTGTGGTTGTTTTGCATTTTTTGGAGGAAAAAAAAAAAAACCGAAAAAAAACCGAACCCGAACCGAAAAAAACCGAAAAAAATATGGGCCGAACCGAACCGAACCGAAATTTCGGTTTGGTTTCGGTTTTGGCAAAAAACCGAACCGAAAAGAACCGAACCCAGCCCTACCTGTTGGTTCTGCCTTCCCCTTCCGTTCACCGCATGTCCATCGGTAGTATCTGCATTTTGCAGTTCCACATTTAAGTCAATGCCTATGCCCGTTCTGTTTGGTTTGTTAGCCTCATATTGTCTGTCCTCTAGTTCAGGAAGTTCTTTCAGAATAATGTGCCTTGCCTCCTCCGCCATCACTCCCCCCGGTTCTATTAGTCCTGCATCGAAAGCGGCCTCTCGTGCCCGTCTTGCTTCCTCGGCCCTCATTTTTTGGCATCGAATTTCCCCAGCTAGCGTTTTACCCCTACTCCCTTTTAGAGTTGAAGAGGCTCGCGGTTTACTTGGCGAGGATGCCGTATCAACCACCTCTTCTTCCCCCCGAGCTACACTTTCCTCGCCGCTGAGGAGGCTCCGGTCTCTAGTTTGTGCCAGATCTCCTATGCCTGAATCCAAAGATGAGCGAGAGCTTCTTCGGTTCTCATCTCCGTCGTCGATCCGCTCTCTCCTCCATCTTCCTTCGCTTTTTCTCCCGCCGTTAGACCCAACGGAAGCTTTACTGCGTGAGTTAGATCCCAAAGGTTTCCCTCGGATATCAGTTTCTGCTTCCAACCCACGGTATGCAGGGGTATCATCGATATCCCCCTTACCATCCCCATCTGTTCTTCGGTCCAACTGCAGTTCCTTGCAAACCCGGGTAGCATGTCCCAGTATACCACAAATGAGACAGTATCTTGGTAGGAATTCATATTTGAAATCCACCCATACAGTTCCTTCATCCGGAAACTTCACAAAGGTCCCTCGCATGAGAGGTTCCCGCATATTGAAGCAAATTTTGACCCGCAGGAATCTTCCGATACAATCTCGGCTACCTGATGCATCTACCTTTCTAACAATGCCCATTAGTCCTCCAATGGTTTCCGCTACCACCGCCGTCATGCTTAGCGGTGGTACATTATGGATCTGGACCCATAACTCCCCGCTAGATAGTGGTGCCCATCTATTCTGTCCTTTCCCCGTTCGGTCAGCTACCAGTACCATATCGCTTTTGAAAGTCCATGGCTGGTCCACCTCTAGCACCCTTTGTAGATCTCTCATCCCAGCAAAACGTGCTAAGAATCTGCGCTCTCCAATGTCGCGGATTGATACTCCTTCCTGCCCCCTCCATAGTGACGAGAAGCAGTCAATGAAGGCCTCACTACACACCTCTTTGGATGTGAGAACTTCCGCAATTAGGGTGAACTGGAACCCTAACAGAGCTCCTTCGACAGCCTTTCTGTCGATTTTTCTCCCGTTCCTTATCAGACAGTTTTAGTCTTGAACCAAATCTTGCCCCCAACTCCTCGAGATCTCGTTTTTCGTCTCTCTCAGCCATGGAAACACCTCGCAGCCCTTCCCCGAGCCTTCCCTTCCAGATCTACCCTACACCCACCCTTCCTCCCCTCCTCACCACTCAGATCTCCGCGCCGCCGCGCCCTGCCGGAAGACCACCACTGCGCACCCCTGTACTTTTACAGCAACCCGATTTCCAAACCTAGCCACCCTCCGAATTACACCTATGCCCTTTCCTACACCCCTGCAGGACTGAAGCACCGAGACAACCTAGCCAGTCTCCTAATCAGAGATGTTTAGGCTCCTCCATGGTCGGCCGCTCAATCGCACCGAAAAACCTCCTTTCGTGGCACGCTCGTGTAGCTTTCGTACGCTTCCTTTGTTTGTTATTTGTGTGGACTAACTTAAGTGGGATTAAGTTTCACTCACCCAGATTGGAGGCCTCACTAAACGGTCTTAGCGAGACCCCCCGAAATTCATAGGACTGCTAAGACCGTCTCTCTCTCGCATTCTCGTCCTCGCCTTTCGAAGCTACTCAACATCGTCGTCTTCCTACCGTCCTCAACCATTTTCGACCGCGATGACGACGACATCCAATAAATCAGAAACGTCTCTCTGTCAACGCACCTCCCCTTCACGATCTAGCAACCACCAAAAACCCTAAATCTTCAAATCAGATAATCCTTCGAATTCCCACTCAATCCCTATCAGACCCTAACTGAATGGTCGAGCCCTAATGTTCAGACAGAATGGCCTTCGCCTATTCCTTCTCCGCTGGAATATCTGAATCTGCAATTGGAGAAAAACTGATTTGCATCTAAACCAAAGTATGAGGGAGAAGAGGAGGATGAGAGGGTTGATGGGCTCGAATCGGTGGTCGAGTAAACAAAAAGGGATTGAAGTTTGGATTTATAAATTGAAAATTATAAGGAAAAAAGGCTTGGAGAAGGAGAGGGGAGTAGCAACTCTCCTTTGTTGCTGATGCTTCTAATTTCCAACGAAGAAGAGAGAGTCCTGCTTGATTTTGTTGTAAAATTTTGGATTTGATTGTGGGTCAATCATGTTATATTTTCATTATCGTGCTTGGTTTTGTGGTTAAATTTCTTCTAGGTTCCTTGATTATTGTAGTTTTGTTGCTAAATTTGAAGACCCAGTTCTAGTTTTTTGTTCATGGGTTCTCTGTAGCTCTGTGAAGAAGCAATGTGGAAAAGGTAATGCCTTACATATTATGGGTTTTGCTTTAAAGCTTGAATATTTGTAGTGGGGGTAGTCTTTACAGAGCCACATTCGTGTGATTTACTGCTTTGAGCTGTGTAGTATGAAATGGTGAAATAATTTTTGTTTTTCTTTGAGAAAGAGAATCTGGTTCTTTGAAGCTCTTCAAAGTTCAAAGATCTTTTTTGTCGGAATTTTTTAATATTATTGTGATGAACGTTTGGGGTTCTGGATGCATGTTTGATTCCAGTTGTGATTGCAGAAAGTCCGAAAATTAGTTGAGTTTATATCCTCTCATCTTAGTCCGACACTGCACCAAACGTTTCACTAAGTTAGTCTAGCTTAGTCTATTTTAAGCCAGTCCAGCTTAGTCCCTAAAATTAATCAAGTCTGAGATAGTCCGATGCAACAAACGCACCCTAAGAGGCAACAAACGAACAATTTTTTTCTTCTTGCAAACAATCAATACCAACTAACAATCTGAACACAAACGACAACAGAAACAAGCAAACAGATACCAACCCGAAGCAGATTAAATCCCGAAGGATCAAACCTGCTCTGATACCAAGTTGAATATCAGAGTATGCAACGAACAAGACTAACAAAATAATAGGAATATTATTAAATAAACGAGAATGCCGAAACGGCTACAAAACCCTAAGAGATTACATTGTGACTAACTTGATTCTCAAACTAAATTACAAGCAATATTTATAGAAAACTAAATCTAAGAAACCCTAACTCGGATGGGCTAAGCCCAAATCCTAAACTAACAAGCAAAACCCAAATACTAAAATAAACCTAAATACTAATATTTTCCAACAATATTCACTTCCTTCATATTTCATTTTATGTACACCTCTTGATCTGAGTATCTGTACCAAAGGGTAAGTTTTTTGTTTTGGCACACTTTATACCCATCTTTCCATCCTTTTCACATATATTTGGGAAATAGAATTTAGTGGTACATTTCATTTTAAAGGATAGCTTGAATTGTGTACATTTCAATTTAGCCGATATGTTGGTACGTTTCAAGTTGGAATAGGTACGTTTCAATTTAGCATTAGTATGTTTCAAGTAGGAATGGGTACGTTTTGATTTAGCATTGGTATGTTTCAAGTTGTTTTTGGTACGTTTCAAATTGGCATGGGTACTATATGATTAACAAATGATCTCATTTTTTAATATTTTTTTGTAGATATGATCATTACAGGATAATTTATAATATAAACCGTTTCGATCATAAGAACAAAATTTCGTAAATCGATAAGACATATTAAGGAGGTAACATCTCATCTAATTCCAAAATTAATAAGTAAACTTTTGAAAAACCAAACGCACGTAGCAAAAAGAAAACACTACCCGCTCACTCAATCAGTCAATCTTGCGGTTGCATTTGGTCACTCCACTCTAACCTCTTCTCCAAATTCGTTTCATCCCAGCAGTGCAAGTTTTTAATTTCCATTTTTTCATCTTTTTTTAGATAAACGATACAAGAATCTACAATAAACTTTGGGAATTGGGATTCAAACACAAGACCTCGGGTGCAAGGGCGAATGTTAATAATCAACTGAATTACAAGCCACGTGCTCCATCTTTTCGTTATCTAATTGTGTGTTTGTGCACTAGATTATGGTTTTAGTGCTTGTTTAAGTTTTGTTGGTAATCAATCAATTTGCTGATCGTAATTCTTTTTTAAAATGCATTATGGTCGTTCAAATCCATCAAATTCGACAAGGAAGTGATTTTTACATCCTTTTTAGCTTCTCACACACTACCCTTTATTTCTACCATCTGATTAAATAAGTCAAATAAATTAAGCTGGAGTGTATAAAAGCTTAAAAAGGGTGTGGATTTATCAGACCAAGAAAATGGAGGCGCATCACTCCTTGCCGCTCCTCGTATCGTATGATTATCCTTTAAATTTTACTTAGGAGCTCATTTCGGGAGCTAATTAGTGACGCTCCACGAGAATAATATTAACTTGGTGAGAAAGCGATCAGGAAGGGAAGCTGATAGATTAGACTTAGGAATAGTTATGGATAATGCTAGAAAGATCAAATGACGTTAAAGAACACTTAAGTAATAATCCAATCATCAACCACCATGTCATTTGGTTCACAAATTTGGTTTAAAAATTTGGTCTCCTAGCATTACCCGTTAGTTATTCAAATCCTTTCGATGTAGCAGAAAGAGATCAATACAAAATCAGGGTCATTTTTTTCCGAACATATGCTATAAAATTGGGAATGAGGGTGACTTTGGTGCTCATATTCCACATGACAAATCAGACCCCATCTCACTTCAGGTCGCCCAGTTGAATTCAAAACAGAGGAAACCGCTAATATCGAATTAACAATTCACTCGTCAAAGTACAATTGCTACTTCAGATTGTCTTTTACAATTGGTAACACGCGTTGTACTATCAACCAAACCGTACAGGCGTCTTCCATCTCTCGTGGTTCATCGGCTTCACAAGCTCCGTGCAACTTTCTCATACAAATCACGAGGCCAGTTCCTATTGGAATTGTTTGCAATGAAGCTAGCAATCTGCATAAACCCAATGGACAGGATACATCATGAAACAGACAACAATACATATGTAACGGAAGATGATTTCAATACAATTAAGCTTCTAATCCATCAACTTTATGAGTATCCGAAGTCACGCCTTAATTTTAACAATCAAACAGAGAATTGCATTATTTTTTACCAAAACAGAAAACAGGCATAGATTAGGATCTCATTAAGGTCTTTTATTTTGGGTGGCGGAAAAAGAATACCTTAGCCCTCAAGGCACGGAGAGACCCATCAGAATCCACCATGTTGTCCAGACAAGTGAGGGCGACCTTCAAGAGGTCTGGAACACAGGCTTGGACATGTGGAGATAAATTCTGGAAGACATCAGTGGTAACATCTGGTGTCCCGGGAACTAAGGGAAGAAATTGAAGCCTGGCAACCTCCCTTAAGGCATCAGCGTAATGGCCTCCTCTTGCCAACTTATGGATTGACAGTACGGCCTCGAGTTGTCTTAAAACAATGTACTGCTCTGAAACACTTTCCCTCTCTTGAGGACTGCACAGTACACTCAAATGACTCTTGCGTCAGAAAAATTGCATACACAAAGAAAGATTATCAGAAATCATCTGAAAAGAGTAAGTACGGTATGATTTGAAAATCCATCAAAAGATACAGTTTCCAAATTTATATTCTTTACAAAATAAACACGACCCTTTGTATGCACTTCACGTTCTTGATGATGTTACAATCTAAAAGTAGGAAAAACTCCAAATAGAAACTATTTAAATAGGATAGTGCTATACACACACCCATTTTTACTTCTCACACACCCTTGTTAATTTTTAGCCATTGATCTTCGATTCATTCGGTGAAACGGCCGAAAATTGAGATGGGTGTATAAGAAGTAAAAATAGGTGTGTGGATAGCACTACCCTTAAATAATTAATTGACTAGAACTGAAAAATATAAAGGGCCCAGGGTATTTTTTCCAATATTTATGGTGAAATAATTGCCGGTCATATGAGTAAGCCAGAGAAAGACATGTTTATTTCAATCATATTTTCGTAGTTATTGAAATTAGATTTACATATTCAAAGCATTCCCAGTTTAAAAGACCAACCTCTACATGAAGGTCCGTCGTGCTAAACTATTTTTATTACCAGAATCCATCAAAATTAGCACCAGTATAAACAGAAACATTATTCAACCTAGCTGAAGTTCAGACTAAACATAAGATGTTGAGTGTCAAAATGACCTGAAATCAGGAAAGTATTTATGCATTTCCAAGATCTCGTTTCCAGAGTGAATGAGGCCAGCAGTTCGACTCTCACCATCCAATCTACCACGTGAAAGGGCACAAATTGCTTCAGAGAGGCACTTGTTAATAGTATCCAATGCCATCGAGAATGCTCCTATTCGTTTCTGAATTTCTATAGACTGAATGGACAGAGAAGAGGGGGAGAACACAAGATTCAAGAAAGAGCAAAAGTAATTAAAGCATCAGAATATTTTTTTTCTTAAGAAAGAAACAGCATATCAAGAAGGAAGTACTAATACAACAACAACAACAACAACAAAGCCTTTTCCCACTAAGTGGAGTCGGCTATATGAATCCTAGAACGCCATTGCGCTCATTTGTGTCATGTCCTCCGTTAGATCCAAGTACTCAAGTCTTTTCTTAGGGTCTCTTCCAAAGTTTTCCTAGGTCTTCCTCTACTCCTTCGGCCCCGAAGCTCTGTCCCGTAGTCACATTTTTTAACCGGAGCGTCAGTAGGCCTTCTTTGCACATGTCCAAACCACCGGAACCGATTTTCTCTCATATTTCCTTCAATTTTGGCTACTCCTACTTTACCTCGGATATCCTAATTCCCAATCTTATCCTTTCTCGTGTGCCCATACATCCCACGAAGCATCCTCATCTCCGCTACACCCATTTTGTGTACGTTGATGCTTCACCGCCCAACATTTTGTGCCATACAACATCGCTGGCCTTATTGCCGTCCTATAAAATTTTCCCTTGAGCTTCAGTGGCCTACGACGGTCACACAACACGCCGGATGCACTCTTACACTTCATCCATCCAGCTTGTATTCTATGGTTGAGATCTCCATCTAATTCTCCGTTCTCTTGCAAGATAGATCCTAGGTAGCGACAACGGTCACTTTTTGTGATCTTCGCTAGATTGCTCCGGTCATTAGTGTGGATAAGTATATAAATGGATAGAGATAGGAAAGCAAACACAAGATGTACGTGGTTCACCCAGATTGGCTACATCCACGGAATAGAGGAGTTCTCATTAATTGTGAAGGGTTTACACAAGTACATAGGTTCAAGCTCTCCTTTAGTGAGTACAAGTGAATGATTTAGTACAAATGACATTAGGAAATATTGTGGGAGAATGATCTCGTAGCCACGAAACTTCTAAGTACCGGAGTGTGGTATCGTCTTGACTTGCCTTATCTGTCTCATAGGTAGATGTGGCATCTTCTCTGGAAGTACTCTTCCTCCATCCAGGGGTGGTATCTGTAACTGGTGGAGATGCACAAGGTAATGTATCAATTTCACTTGAAGCTTACTTGTAGTTTCATGCTTGGTCAAGCGAGATACAAACCATGTAGTAGGAGTCCCCAAGTCGCCGAGCTGGGGGATCTGCTGAAAGAGGTGACAGACAAGGTAAGCAATCAGAGCTCCGGCTGATTGTTCACATTCTCCCTATCTTGCAGGCAGCATGAAGGATAAAGAGAAGAAAAATGAGGAGAGATGATATGGGATACTTTTGCTTTTGAAGAAGTAACTTTCCACAGGCTTATTCTTGAACTGGGCTGGAGGGTTTTCTGGTTTCCTCCAGAGTATAAGGCCGACTGAAGAATTTGAGGGTCAAAACAAGTCCATCAAATCTAGAGTACGTTCCACCCTGCTGATATGGGATACTTTTGCTTTTGATAGAGTAGTGGATGTATCGGCACGTGTGCTGTTACGCTTGTCTCCACATGCTTCCTTGTATCCTTCTCACTTGCCCTATCTGTTCCTCAGGCAGATGCGGTATCTTCCCTGGAAGCATAAGATGTTGAAGATGAGTACTCGAGAGCAATGCCAGGTAAGTAATCAGGTAAGGGGTTCCAGGCAGTCAGTTCCTGGCTGGAAGCTTGATTCCAAGTGCTGACTGATTGCTCTCTTTCTCCTTGTCTTGCAGGTAAGAACAAGGCCAAAGGAAAAGACAGGGAAAAAGCATGATATGGGATACTCTTGCTTTTAACCCTGATGATATGAGATATTCTTGCTCTAGTATAGCTTGTTTACAGGGGTATTATCGGGGGGAAAGAAAGCTGAATATTTCGAAAGGCTTTGTTGGGAGTGCCCTCTCAGATAAGAGAAAGGGTTGAGCATTTTTGCAGGTCTGCCTGTCCGTTAGGGATGGAAGTCGACATATATAGGAGTCTCCCTAACATCAAGTAATAATGCTATTCCTTTACCCTCCTTGGTTATAGCACGGTAGTGGGAGCTGCCAGCTTCACATATTTTAACTCTGTCAGAGCACTTTGAAAAAGTGGTTTGTGGTATCTAGAAAGCTGATGTTGCGTGTGAAGATTACAGACCTGTCGGGGGTCTGGCTCTCGAGATTCGGAGAACAATGCCTCTTCGATTTTTGAGAAAGCAATCCTGCTGGGGGTCTGGCTCTCGAGATTCGGAGAGCGGTGTCTCTTCGATTTTTGAGAAAGTAATCATGTTGGGAGTCTGGCTCTCGAGATTCGGAGGGCCGTGCCTCTTCGATTTTGGAGCAAGCAATCTTGTTGGGAGTGTTTTCTCGAATGTGAGTAAAGGTTGGGCATGTTTGCTAGTCTACCTTGCCACGAAGCACAGAGGTTGACACACAGGGACTTTCCAATTATCCAGCAGTGGTACTGTTCCTTTACCCTCTCTTCGATTTTGAGAAAGTAATCATGTTGGGAGTCTGGCTCTCGAGATTCGGAGGGCGGTGCCTCTTCGTTTTTGGAGCAAGCAATCTTGTTAGGAGTGTTTTCTCGAATGTGAGTAAAGGTTGGGCATGTTTGCTAGTCTACCTTGCCACGAAGCACAAAGGTTGACACACAGGGACTTTCCAATTATCCAGCAGTGGTACTGTTCCTTTACCCTCTCTTCGATTTTTGAGAAAGTAATCATGTTGGGAGTCTGGCTCTCGAGATTCGGAGGGCGGTGCCTCTTCGATTTTGGAGCAAGCAATCTTGTTAGGAGTGTTTTCTCGAATGTGAGTAAAGGTTGGGCATGTTTGCTAGTCTACCTTGCCACGAAGCACAGAGGTTGACACACCGGGACTTTCCAATTATCCAACAGTGGTACTGTTCCTTTACCCTTGTGGGTAATAATATGGTAGCTAGACCTTCAAAATTTATGTGTCTAAACTTTGTTAGTGTTGTTTCTTTGCAATTCTTTTACCCTTCTTGGTCAGAGCGATGTAGTGGGAGCTGCAAGCTTCACGTGTCTCAACTTTGTCAGAGAACTTTGGCAAAGTTATCTGTGGTACCCATGAGCTACTGTTGTGTGTGGGAAGTGGGTGATTGAACAGTACGATTCATGTGCTTTCTACTTCGCCAGAAATCTTCGACAGAATGCCCATAATTTCCGCAAAGCTGAGTGTGCGTGTGACAGGTGCTGACAAGGCTGGAAAAGTAGGTGCCTCTTCGATTTCTGAAATCGGCCCTCGTGGTCTCTGAGCAGCCCAGCTTTTGAGAAAGCAAGCCTCTTCGATTTCTGAGATCGGCCTTTGTGGTCTTTGAGCAGCCCAGCTTTTGAGAAAGCAAACACCTCTTCGATTTCTGAGATCGACCCTCGTGGTCTCTGAGCAGGCGCCTCTTCGATTTCTGAAGCTTCGTCGAGTGCAGATTTTTATAGGGGCTGACATTTAGTTCCAAAGCACACTTGAATATCCACCAGTAGAAGCTCCATTCTTGCACTTCTAAGATCTTGATTTGTCCGACCTCTTCTCTCTTCAACACCTTTGAAAATGTCTGGCCCCTCCGACCGTCGTTTTGACTTGAATCTTGTTGAAGAGGCAGCCCCGCCTTCTCCAGACAACATATGGCGCCCATCCTTCGTCTCCCCTACTGGTCCTCTTACCGTTGGGGATTCCGTGATGAAGAATGATATGACCGCTGCGATAGTGGCCAGGAACCTTCTCACTCCCAAAGATAACAGACTACTTTCCAAACGGTCTGATGAGTTGTCTGTTAAGGATTCTCTGGCTCTCAGTGTTCAGTGTGCAGGTTCTGTGTCTAATATGGCCCAACGCCTATTTGCTCGAACCCGCCAAGTTGAATCATTGGCGGCTGAAGTGATGAGTCTCAAACAGGAGATTAGAGGGCTCAAGCATGAGAATAAACAGTTGCACCGGCTCGCACATGACTATGCTACAAACATGAAGAGGAAGCTTGACCAGATGAAGGAATCTGATGGTCAGGTTTTACTTGATCATCAGAGATTTGTGGGTTTGTTCCAAAGGCATTTATTGCCTTCGTCTTCTGGGGCTGTACCGCGTAATGAAGCTTCAAATGATCAATCTCTGATGCCTCCTCCTTCTAGGGTTTTGTCCAGTACTGAGGCTCCGAATGATCCCCCTCCGGTGCCTTCTCTTTCTGGGGCTCTACCGACTGCAGAGACTTCTCCTAAGCAACCTTTGTGAAGGCTCCCTCTTGTTTGTTTATTTTGACTCAAGTATATGTACATATTTGTAACTTATCGGGGATATCAATAAATAAGCTTTCCTTCATTTCAACGTATTGTGTTAAATACACCAAAGCCTTATTCGCTAAGTTCTTTGAATTTTCTTTTTTTGAAGCTTGTATGTTGAAGCTTTGTGAGTGGAGCATATAGGTTGAGGTAGTGTTCCCTTAATTTCCCGAGTGAGGAAAACTTCTCGGTTGGAGACTTGGAAAATCCAAGTCACTGAGTGGGATCGGCTATATGAATCTTAGAACGCCATTGTGTTCTGTCCTGTGTCATGTCCTCCGTTAGATCCAAGTACTCTAAGTCTTTTCTTAGGGTCTCTTCCAAAGTTTTCCTAGGTCTTCCTTTGCCCCTTCGGCCCTGAACCTCTGTCCCATAGTCGCATCTTCTAATCGGAGCGTCAGTAGGCCTTCTTTGCACATGTCCAAACCACCGTAACCGATTTTCTCTCATCTTTCCTTCAATTTCGGCTACTCCTACTTTACCCCGGATATCCTCATTCCTAATCTTATCCTTTCTCGTGTGCCCACACATCCAACGAAGCATCCTCATCTCCGCTACACCCATTTTGTGTACGTGTTGATGCTTCACCGCCCAACATTCTGTGCCATACAGCATCGCCGGCCTTATTGCCGTCCTATAAAATTTTCCCTTGAGCTTCAATGGCATACGGCGGTCACACAACACGCCGGATTAAATTCATCACCAAGGCCAAAAAATAAACTGAACAACGAGTAATAATTAATGTCCGTTTGAAACCATTAAAACAGCATATAAATGGAACAGGAAGAAGATATTTAAATAAATAACTAGTGTAAACAGGAAAGAGGATTAGTTCTACTTGCAACTTCTCCATACAAAACTTGCAAACTAAAAGCATGGAAAGCAGGGGAAAAAATATTACCTTTTCATACAACCCAGCCTCCTGACATTGGTGTGCAGCTTCAAGAAGAAATTGTTGCCTTGTTTTTACATCAGTCAAAAATCGCCCCAATTCACCTTCTTCTCCAGCACCTCTTGATCCAAGTAGTAGATAGATCCCACCATCCCGCAATAACAGCTCTGTAAGGAGCTGCTTCAGCATCAAATTTCTCTGCCTTTGCTGGTCCACGTTGCCTCTTCCAGACCATGACAACTCCCCACCACCAACCGCAGCAGCAGCTTGTGCATAATATTCTAATGCCACTGATAGATTACCAAGACGTAAATATACAGATCCATACTGCCTGATTATGCTCGATGCCTCTGCGTAACCATCCATCAAGCCCATTTTCTGTCCAGCACCAGCACCTTCAGAAAGGAACCCATGGTCTGCTAGCACAATTGATATGTGGGCAGCATCAATGTTATATCCCTCATCTCCAGTTTCTTTGAACAAGTATACCATGCCCGGTATCAACTGGATGCTTAAAAGCAAAACGTATGGGTACACAAGGGGGTCCTTCCCATTTTTTGTATAATATGATGGATCGAATTTATTTAAGTACATCTGCAAATCATCCAATGTGTATGGTACCAAGCTCTCATTCATAACAATGGGTGCAGCTCCACCAGGGCAGTCTCTTACAGCAGACAATTTGAACCACAAGAAATCCTCTATAGTGTTGAAAAGGGTTGGTAGATCTCTTAGTAGGCGGTCGATTTGCCTACGAGAACCAGAAACAAGAGCATATAGTAACAACTTTTTCTTGTCATATGCAGCTCGGCCCACACGATCACCCATTCTTAACATTTTTTCACATTCTTCTGAAGCAGAAGCTGCAATCGACGCAGGCACCATACCTCCAGTATTAATCCACTCCGTAAGCTGTACAAAAATGAAGCATGACTAAGGCACTGCATTTGCTATAACATTATATGCATATGCAAAAGTCTTTACCAGAGGAGCAAATTGGTGTGAAGCACGAGATGACAGAGCAACAGATCTTGCCTCATCGTAATACCCAGTTCTCAAGCAAAAGTAGATCTGCCACATATAATAATAGAACTTAGTGAAAATCAACTTATTTGGATAAAAAATGACTATTTCACAATAAAAACTACGATATATGTCCAATTAATTTTAATAAAGAAATTTTTGAAGGGAACAAAGGGAGCAGTTAAACATTCTATTAGAGATTCATTTTCTGCTTTCAAATTACTACTCACAATAGCAGGGAATGAACAACCCAAAGATACATTCAATTAATCATTGCGCCTTCTCCAAATTCTTAAAACAACTAAATGAATAACAAGAGGTAAAAAGATAGTAAAAGGCCTAAACAGTGTTAAGAATAAATAGAAGTTAACACCAACAAACAAATGAGACACTGCTATACGAGAGAATGAATATCTCCGTCAGCGCAAGATAGCCTCAAGGATCAAAAGGGCACAAGTTCCTATAGGATTCTTCATCCTATATACATAGCAAACATTTTCGTAGCATTGAAGACAAGGGCAATGAGAAGACTCTGACATAAGATTTAAACAAATGCATACGGGCAAAGTTTTGTCTAAACATTTGATTTTCAACATGCCCTTATTCTACATAAAAACTTTGTCGCACAAAAAAATTGATCAAATGACATACCTACAATTTGATCTAAGGGATGATTCAGATTTATGAAATGTGTACATACAACTTGTAAGCTGATATATTAGTTATATTGAAGTACATCTTCATAAATAAGGTCGACGTAAACAAGAAAGGAAATTGTAAGAAATGTAAAAGACAAAAACTGAAGACCTGCTGCCAAGTGGTATCAACAGGAGGCTGCCTGCGGGCATCGCCTGCATCAAAATCTAGAACTCCATAATCTCTTAAACGAATCTGCAGAAACAAACAAATACTGAATTGCATGATAAAGATTCTACAGGATAACAAAACGCGTAAAACATGAATGGTATCAAAGTTTATAGAAAAATATGATTACAAACCCGAAGAAAGGCACGGATTCTTTGTAAATTTCCAACAACTCCTCCAAGGGCGGCCTGCAATGAGATCAAGAGGCGACCATGAATTATGATGGTTATGATGAAAAGTGAAATGTGTTACAGACAATGCAAAGGAAAAAGTTACTGCAGAAGTATAATTGTCACAATAAAATTTATAGATCAGAAAGTCCAAGAAAGTAACAAAAGGATAGCATGTAACCATTGGGACCAAGCAGATAAAAACACATGTATTAATCTGTTTCACAACCAACATACAGAAAAAAATTTAGTACCTGCCCCGGATGACTTTGAATTGTATCCATGATGTATTTTTCATGCCCCCATTCTAGGTGCCGCCTTGCCCCAATAACTAATGACATCCTTTTTGAAACACTACGCGGTAGGGTTATATCTTCACCCATCAATGTCTGTTAACATAATGAGTATCAGATTGTCAACTGTTCATTATCTAATGAATATAGCTGTGGAGACCTCCCTAAAAAAATAAAAAAATAAAAAAATAAACACACACACATGCTAACATCCAGCAGATTAGAAGAGCACATGTCTACAAGTATACCTGAAGAAGGTGCCATATCTTCTGCATGTTAACTGATTTTCCACCAGATACATCAAGGCCTAAACTCTCATAAGCACCCTTGAAAGCTGTAGCAGGCTAATGAAAAGAAAATAAATTAACAGCAAACATTTATTGCAAATCTCATTATTTCGTAACATACTAACATCACACGCATCAAATAAAATTTGTAGAAGGACAAAGCCCACCAAACTGAAAGGTGAATGCATTCAAGTCAAGTATGCATACTCTGTCGTTACATTATAGTTTAATAATTCGAAGCAGACTCTTGGGCATTTATCAAACAATGGAGCATGATCAAATTCACTCGAGCTCATAATTTCAGATTCCTCACAATATGATAGAAAAAGAATTTTAAGCTTAAGAGAAAAACTTACTTTAAGCTCATAATTTCAGATTCCTCACAATATCATACATTTAAAAAGAAAAACTTACTTTAAATGGTAATCCATGCTGCCTTGCATTGTTCAGAATTTTTACAACTTCAGCATAGACAGAGGCTTTCTTGTCACGGATGGGCTTGCTAGCTAAAGGCACAAGCTCCATGCTAGATGGAGAAGATGACACTTGACGGCTAGAAGTTATAGATGCTATTTGACCAGAACGACTACCACTGCTGCTAGTATAAGTCATGTTGGTCCTGGGTAATGTCGAAATCTGGCTTAAGCTTTGAAGGAAATCACGTTTTTCCTTTTGCCAATCCTCCTGACAAATATCAAATTCCACCATAACCAACTTTGAACATAGAATGAGCGTAAATAATCATTCGACTGATTTAAAACACTTTGCCAATTCTTTTCCTTCTCTAAGTAACTACTTTTTGTCAAAACTAAGGCAACAGGATCTTTAAACTGAAGCAGCTTGCAATCATTCATTATGTTGTCCAACAATAACTAAAAAGCAACAGAAAGAGGGATTAAAATGATTCTCCAAGGATATCAGAGCATACACAGCTATGAGAGCGGCCATATATAAAAATAAATAAATAAAAACTAGTAAAATTTTAAACAAGGGAAACCCAGTGAATATGATATCGCAAAAATCCATTGGGGTACACTAACCTCCAAAACCTTTAACATGTAATCATTAAAACTTCTAAGGTTATCCTTCTGAGCTTCTTGGAGAGCCGAGACCATTGCCATTTGATGGACCTAATGAGGAAAAAAATTGTATACATTAAGGTCAAGGAATCACCATCAATCTCTAGACATCAAAACGGGTAGGCCTTAGAAAAGTGAAACAAAGCATTTTAAGGTATGAAAGAAAACAAATGGGTGCAACCATATTATATAGACCGTGCTCATACACCAATGAAAAATTAAACGCATGTCTCTAACAACATTATAAGGTATCCAAAAGAAGGCAAATTCGTAAGGCCATATAAATCATTAGTAAAATTTTTTAGCTGCACTCAGACATCACAATAAATAAATAAAAACTTGTGTATATAGCAAAAATAAAAAATAAAAAAAATTAGCTGACCAAAAAAAAAAAGTCATAAAGAAAGAAAATTAAGAAAATGAAAAATAATGAAACACAAATTTATCTCAATTATAGATGGAAATATAATTTCTCTGTATGAAGGACCATTAGATGCCCCAAAGACAAATATTCAAAAACGAAACACAAGCATTTTTCTTGGAGAGTAAATAAAACAAATGTACATAGATTTTTACTTTAGAGAATGAAAACATAATTAGATAAAAATATAAAACTCATCTAAATGGTCCAACATTCAGTTTATCCATACTTCATTACATTAATTACAAAACCTGAGTCCAGTCAATATGTACGGACGCAAAATAATAATTAACCAGTAACAGGCATGATGAATAGTTGTATATGTTGGAGTTCCATCTTGTAATACCGACATTAATAGCCAAATTTTCTATAAGAAAATCTAGCTAAATAAATGCATAGTTTCTAATGTCTATCACATTAGTTCCATCATGTTACCCCACAAGATTTAAAGCATGTATCAAGTAAAATCATCTTTCAGAAGATCAGGGAGGACCCAATGTTAAAGTAATGAAAGAAACATACAGCAATCTAATCAGATCATTAGTAAAAAGTTATAGAGTTAAATCTACCTGCTGCAGATACTCTTCAACAGTTGTTGCTTCAGACGGAAAAACATCTTCAAATGTTGTCTTTTAATGAAGAAAGGGAAAACAACAGAAATAAATTAGTATAACAGGATGAGGAATGAGAAAGTTTTTCAGAATCTAGAAAAATTGCAAGAAAATTGTTCTCTGGAGGCATAAACCCAGGATTTCTAAGCAGCCATTGACTTCACCTAAGAAAATAACTCAAAGCAAGTACAGTTAATTTTGAGCTAAGAATTCCTTGATCACTATTGGACTTAGACAATAAATGAACTTTGTGTGTTAGTATATGAGGAGATTCTTCTCAATATTAATTCTTCTTTTTACATAGTTCTACTACTTAGCTCTCTCTCTTACAAATATTGTTGAACACATGGAAATGCCTTGAGATTCATGAAATAAAGAAAGTTTTAAAATGTAGCATCCAAATTGAATTATCAAATGATTTAGTACAGTTGACAAATTTCAAGAAAAATTCTGATGACGCACATTTCTACAGAAAGTAGAATGCGTAGATATTGATCATATTAGTACCTTCAATTCAAAGGACTTAAGGTCGCGTGCAAGCTGCTCTGCATTTAGTCCCTCACGTGCAAGAAGCCTGTAAAAATGAATAGGATAAAGTTGAACACATATACTACCTAATAAATTAAGCACAGGACACAAAACACAGAACAGAACTTGATATATACCCTCAAACTTATCTGCAATATCAAGTTTTGATTCACATTCTTATATTTTAAGAGCAACTAGAATTAAAGTGACTTACGAAAAGAAGAGATTTATCAACATGAAGGAAAGTGAATCTGAGAAATACAATATATTTTTGAGACAGAAATCATTCTAGTACCTTGTGGCAGCAACGGATTGTTGAGGAGCCTCATTTCGTAGGGTTTTTGCTTTGAGTTTCTTAGATAATGTTTCTAACTGATCTAAATTTCTCTGAAACAGATAAATATATCAAAACAGAGCCCATAAAAACAAGATAATTGGATCCATAGAAAGTATATCTCCTTTTGGTCTCATTGTTATAATGTACAGAAAGTTTTACTGTTTTTAGTCAGGATCATAGCCTGATAGCTTTGCTAAGATTGTGAACAAGAGTGGGGAGTGAGAGAGGGAGGGTTGAACCTGACCGCTATTTTTGGGCATAAATCAGTGGTTCTTTATGTCCTCTCTGACAATTAATTCTTTTTATTTATTTAACAAATAATGTGAGACTCATAACTAAAATTCAAAAGAGTTGAAGTCTCAATTTATTGCTTTCCATAGGGTTTTTTCAGCTGCCTAATGAGCATAAATGGAAAATAAAAAAGAGAACCTAAAAATTTCAATATAAATGTATAAATTTGTTGAATTAGCTGAACTAAGAAAGGACTATTAAAAGATTCAAAAACTCATATCATGTCAGCATTTTTCAGCAATAAAACAAGATAAGAACCTCGCTATTTGTATCCTGCTAGTTTTCTTCCTCACAAAAGTGTTTCAGCAATGAGAAGAAAGTTTTCAAAAGAACATCTCATTCAAATAGACATTTATACATTTTCAGTCAAGGAATACCGCATACGAGAGAAAAAGTCACAAACATAAATTTCCATTCAGTATTGCATTCCCGTTTGCGGAACACTAATAAGTTGAACCTTAATACATTATTACTATAGTAAAAGAACTTAATTTTGAGTCCTTATTAACAAATTAAGTGCATTCGCAGCGAACCTTTATAATCGCATCAGGCTGAAGATAACTGTATGCTCAAATTTGAGTAATGAATCATCCAAAATACAAATTTATCAAAACTCCCAATAATGAAAATCAAACACTACAAAATGAACTTTCCTCTCTTTTCCCGAATTTTCTAGGAAACCAAACACTGCAATTACAAATCTGAACAGTGGATTGACAATGACTAAGCGGATTAACTACTTCCTCAATTGTTAGAGAACCCTAACACTAGAAATTTCTCACCGAGTCCTCAAATTCCCTTCGTTTTCTCGGTAACAAAACAAATAAAAAGTAAAAAGAGAAAATGGGAGAAGCTGAACCTGTAGCGGAGGGAACTGAGCGGAAGGCGCCGCTTGTTCGAGAAGCTTGGTGGAGGAGTGGAGCAAATCGGTCCAGCTACTCATGTTTTGCTCCGTCGCCATGGCTTCTCCGAGAGAGGTAAAGGGTTTAGGACTTTTTCAAGGCCCTAACGAAACGAAATTTAAACAGGCACTGTAAAAACTGCAGACAAATTCGGAATGTTTCCAAAAAAAAAAAAAAAAAAAAACCTTTCGGAATTTGTTTCATCCCAAAATTATTATTGGGAAGATTTTAAACCAAATTTTGTAAATTAATAATGGTTGATGATTGGATTATTAAGTATTAAAGTGTTTATTTTTCATTAGTGACACATTTAAGGATGGCAATTCAAACCCTTAAACCCAATAACTGAAATGGAACGAATTTGAGATGTAAATTCGGGTATATTTCAGATTTTCTAGAAATATTATCTAGTTATCGTTATAAGGGTTTTTAATCTGTATCCGACTCCGAGTCCAATCCAAATAACACACATTATGTATAGTATAATATAGTATTGTATAGAATATATGTATTTTCATGGAACTACTTTTGAGAATAACAAGTTACATTATGTGAGAAAGTTCAAAAAATTTGAACCAAAACCAATGAAAATTCAATGGTGCTTACAAAAGGGATCAAAAATCAGGCAACGTCATTAATATTCTAAATTCAAAGCTCTAATTTTGTTGTCGCAAATTCTAGAATTATTTGACAGTGATTGTTTGCTTTTGTCATCCTTTCCTTTTTTCATTAGATCAATTTATGATATTTACTTATCATGAACAACTACAAAAATCAATGTTTTTTTACGATTGGACATGGATATCTAATAACGAAATTAGTATCTATTGTTGCAATCCTAATTAGGTTAGAAATGTAATTATGTAAATCTCAGAAAATCCTTACGGGATTCTACCATATTTTATACTTTAAATATTATCATGTTAGAGTTGTAATCCTATATGGGTAAGGAATTAACATTTCCTGCTACTATAAATAAAGGTGCAATGTGGTGAATAAACACACCACAGAGATCACGCAATGCTTGCTACACTCTCTCTCTCAATCTCTTTATAATTCTTCAATCAAATAGGCATACAACATGTTATTAGCACGCTCTTATGTTGTGTTAAAGAGAGTTTGTTCATATTCAATCAGGGGAGTATTATGTTTTAATCATTTTTTTTTATGATGAACTTATTATTTTATTAAATTGGTCTACATGCTATTGATGCAATTTGCTTGTTCTTTGTTGAACGTGATAGGATGCTTTGAAGATGAAATTCCAACTTTCCGATAAACATCTCTTACAAATTCAAAGGCTCAATTTGTTTTCTACCAATCAGGTTCTGCTAAAATCCAAGTTTGATATTTTCAACGACCATGATGTTTGAACCCCTTACTTTTATATTTTTTTCGACAAGCAACGATATTTGGTATTTCATTAATCAACCGAGAGTAATACATAGGTGCCAATTGGGTGCAATCCTCCAATGACTAAGAAAATAATCTTGAAGAATTTGCGCAAATGAGACAATAATAGTAAACCCTTAAGCAGCTACCACATGTATGAGAACTTTCCACAACACCCATACAAACTTGTCACAGAAACGATATATAACATATTTGTATAGGTGATTGCAAACAGTTGCTGCCAAATAATGTGGCCACATAAAGTCATCGAGGGAGCGAGACCACATAAAGTCATCGTTAGTTGACGAGACCACATAATACAACACTTAAAGCGAAAACCCAATATAGCCATCATTGCAGTGAGGCCACAATAGTCACTAGGCGAGACACTAGAGCTAGACTAAACTAGCTCAAAACTAAATTAAACTAAGATAAGCTAAAATAAAGTAATTCGAGAAGGGAACCACAAAATGACACATCCGATGGAATGATAGGACCCTCAGGCAAGGAACATAGTCGTGCCACGACACATGACAGGTCTAGTCGCCATGCCTCAAATCCAGCGGAGTGGCAATGAATCACAGGCGGCAGAGATTCCAAATGTAACCACCAACTAGAAGCCCAGACATAGCCGCTGCCAGATTTGAACACCCAAACCAAAGTAGCACCACCAAGGAGGCAACGCTCTAATCCGAACGTGGATTACAGCAAGTCCACCGCATCAAATTAAAGTGACGAAGTGTGGCTCCAACCCACCAACAACCCCAATCTAAGCCCAAATCACACGTCGTACCCTGAAACAAGGAAAAAGCCTTGAGTAAAGCATAACTCGGATCTAGGAAGAACGCGTGAAGCTAAGAGTCAAAACGGTGGGAGAGAAGGTCCACTTGCATCCGGAAACCCACACCTACACCCAGAGCACAATCGGCATAACAAGGTGCATCTTAAAAAGACAAGGTTCAAATCTGAAGGTTGGGAGAGAGACATGGGAGGGGGAGAGGAATGTGATGGGTTGAGAAGGCTGAGATGGGGTAAGACGACGTAAGAAAATAAGGGGGAGGTGGATGGCTAGGTGAGAGAAAATCTGGGATAGGAGGGGGAAAATAGAGGGGAATAGAGGGGAAAGAGAGAATGTGAAGAATAGAGGGAAGCTAGGAGGAGAATGAGAAGTTGCCATCGGCCTCCAACCTTAGCTAGAGACCGACAGCCATGGAGGAAACTAGGGTTTGACACGGAGCGAGAGGGTTTCTAAAAAGAGTTTTTGTCGAATGGATAGAGCATATATTTTGCTCTAGTACGTCGATATTTATATATTGTATATTGCATATATTTTCAATATATATATGTATTCATGCATACACAATTTATAAATTCACTGTGTGGAATTTGTGATCAAAGAAACATAAGAAAATAGAGGCAAAAACTAGGGTTTTGAAAACACTAAAAGCGAAAAAAATTAGAAAAATTAAAAAAGATCTAGGTATTTTTCACGGCTTCAAGTTGCGCCTTCGCTGAGCAGAAGCCAAGCCGAGCTAGCTGCTCAGGCCTGGGCTTCTGTGGACTTCAACAATCCTCCGTGCTGTATTGCGCATGTAACGAACCAGGCCTTCGGCCTTGGTTCCTGCTTGCTAGGTCTATAGCCCTCCAGCCCACACCTGAAGCGGGCAAGCTTGTTGGGCTTCGATTTTCCCTCAAAAACCCCTATCATAGCTTTGATTTTTATTTTCTCACTAAGAGATTTTTTTTTGGCCAAATTTGAATGGAACCCAATTCAGTTGTTCAATTTTTCAGCCTATGGAGTTTCTGAAAATTTTAACCTTTTAGCTGAGTTTTGAAATTTGTATACAGGGGTTAAGTCCAAAACTGAAACTTATGAGAAAGTGGTAATGTTTACATCCCCTAAATGCGGGCAAGATCTTTTCTCTGATTATCGGACCAAAATATAGACTATCTTTTATGGCGTGTTTGTGCATCTGGAATGGAGATAGAAGAAAGGGAATCAAATTCTTCCGTGGATGATTCTGGCGTTTACCAAATTTTGGGAATGCAAAATATTAGTGGGCTCCACCCAAAGTCAGGAATCAAACTCCTAATATTCCCATAATTGAATTACTGACTTGGCTGAGATATTTGAATTCCGGATGAAAGCCAACATCCAGAATCAACCCCTTCGACTGAAACTACCCTTTCAGATTCAACCCCTTCCATCTGCCTCCCGCGATTCAACCACCCAAAGCGCACCCATCCCAACCCTTGAACCAACACACACCACCGCAACACCTCCCAAAATGCCAAAGTGCCAATACCCATCACCAACCCACCCTAAAAATTCTACCCAACAGACCCAAATCCAAACCCGAATGGAGAGAGAGAGAGAGAGAGAGAGAGGTTAAGGTTGAAGTGTCAGGAGCAGCAAGAGTTGGTGTTTGGGGATGATCGGAGAAACACATTGAGGAGGATGTAGATGGAGAGTTTAGAGGGTTCTGGTGGAACCGTGGAGGTTCCAAAAATTTATGTTGAGTTTTAACTCTTTAAAACACATATACTAGTGTGAAATTGTTTAAAAAAAGGTAAAATTTGTCTATTATAAATTAAGGATATTTTAGTAATCATACTAGTTTTCATTCTAATTGAAGTGAATTAGTAAACAATTTATATAGATTCAACATCATTTCGACTTCAATTCCAGACAATTTTAGTAAACAATTTTAACAGAAATCTGATTCTGATTCCACATCATTTCAATTCCTTCTCAATTCAATTTCTCTCAATTTGATTACGAATTAGTAAATATGCCCTTAATGTTCTGCAACCCGGTTATGGGACCCATTTATACAAAAATAACTCGGTGGAGGGGAAGAAAGAAGATGATCTCATCTTCTTCTTTTTTTTTTTTTCCTTTTTAAAAAAAAAAAATTATAGTATAATATAATAATTTAGAAATATAGCCATTTTAAAGACCAATTATTGAAAGATAGCCTACATCTTTTATATTTTATAAAGCTAACCAAAATTAGAGTTGAAATGACTTAAATTATCCTTAACTTTCTCTTCCACTCCTGGCTCCTGGCTCCTGTTGTTGTCTTTGAACTCATCTCCAACTAAAACACTACCTCTAAACTTCTCTTTACCCAGATGCAATTAAACCAAGTGATCACGCCAAGCACTAGCTCCATATGAATCTCCTCGGCGCGCCTCCAATGATTATCTGACGAAGACTCCCTCTGATCCCACCTCCTCTCTTCCGATTTCCCTCCTCATTTTTTCCTTGATTACCTCCCCAAATTCATCAACCTATAAATCCCTCTACAAAATCAGGTAAAAAGATTTGATTTTTTTTCTTGTATTATTTTGGGTTTATATTCAGCTACCACTTTAATATGTAAATTAAAAAATTCAGCTACAATATGAGAAAATAGCGTCCCATCGGACGGCGGTGTTGAGGAAGGAGAGTCAGGTTGTAGAACGGTATTTTAAGCTCTGGGATATGGAGACTCGATTGCCTGAAAAGACACAAAATGTGAAAAACTCTTTCTGAGCTCTCAAATAATCTGAGCAGGATCTGGTTCTTCTGGGAAAACACATTTTGAGGATATAATAGTACTTTTATATCAAATTATGTTTATAATTATCATAAACATAAAAAAATAGCTATAATTCTATACAGGATTTAAATTTGGGTTATTTTTCTAATTTTTTTTTGGTTTGTGGATCAAGTTATATGTCACATTAGCACACAAGAGTTTTTTACAGAATTGTGACTGAAGTACTATATTGATTTGCGATGCTCATTTTCAAAAACTACATTGATCGATTTTCAATTCCAATAATCATCTTGATATAGTAGATTAATTTCGAGAACCATTTATAATAAAAAACCCAAAATTGTATATAAGAAAAGGTTTGACAATATCCTAAATTTATAAAATATATGTTATTACATTCTAAAAAACCGAAATAACTCCAATCCAGAAAATTTCAAATTTGAAAATTCCGCTCCAATCCGAAATTTGTATAACAAAAATGGGAAATATTGTTTCTAACCAATCCTTCCAAAACTCACCCATAATTAAATATTTACATGAGATCTTAAAAATGGATTTCTAATTTCACGGCATGTGTACAAACTAAGCATTTGCATAAAGTTAATTATCACTTAAAATAGTCATACGTCTTGGCTTTATCATGCGCGAAATTAACATGGGTTGGTAACACATCTTAGGCAAATAAATAGGGTTCATAAGTCTATTTAAATGGAATATGTCATGAGAATAATCTAGTCAAAAGATTTGGTAAGTGCGGTATGGTGGTGGGCTGTTCTCAATTATAAATTCAATTAAACCTTGGGCTGCCTCTATATTAGGCCGGGCATGAAAAGTTGAAAACCATGAAATCAAGAAACCAAACCATAACAAAAAAAACAACCCAGAAAAACCAAGTTTACCAAAAAATTGAACTTTATTCTAAGAATTGAGTTGAACCGATTCAGATCGGTTCCACACTTCTTCTCTCTCATTTTTTTCTTAGCCTCTCCCCCCCCCCCCACCCCCCACCCCCCAAATACATTATCACCCTATCTCCCTTTTCCTTTTCCTCTCCCAGTTCTTCTTCCTCTTTTTTGTGAGTGAAACGCGTGGCAAGAGAGCTAGATCGACTCGCAAACTATTGAAAGGTGAACAAACGATCGACGTGCTTTCTCTTTTTTCTCTCTGCTTACACGTCATAAATCTTACATGGCATGAACTTCACAAGTTTGTTGTTTGCAGGTTTGTTGTTGAAATAGTAGGATCAAGAAGAAGAATATATAAAATTTTGGTTCAAAATCAGAAACTGGTCAAATCAAACCGGAATCGTTGTAAAACGAATGGTGCGCTTTATAAATAATTTTTAATATAACAGGACCGAACTGAACTGGTTAAATTAATTTAATTTCAGTTTCAATTCAAGGAGTAAACTAGACCAAATAAGATCGTCCCACCCCCACTTAATACGGAGGATAGAGATTTACATGACACCGAAACACGTAATGTGGCGGTGTTTTAAACCAATTATGTGTTAACATGTTCCGTCAAATGACTAGTTTGAGTCATCATCCCATGACATTCCTGCTTCATAGAGAGAGTTTTTCTTCGTCTTGGTTAAAACAAACCTTTGTTTTATCATTGCTCTTGGACTTCGAACGTAATCTTTTTTTTTTCTTTCTGAAAAAAGGGTAATGCTAGGGAGACTTTGTAAACTAAATGATATAAAAGTTGATGGTTGGATTATTCCTTAAGTGTTGATTAACGTGCTTATTTCTTATTGGTGACATATCATTTAGCTTGAAAATTTAGTCTACCTTCCATTACCCCAAAAAAATTACAGCCATGTTACACCTTGGACTTGATTTTTGCTCCACTTTGGTGGAATTTCATCTATTATGTCAAATTGACGTTAAATATGATGACATGTAAGGGTATACTATATTTTTCGCCTAATTAGTACCTTTAGATGAAAGCAGATCATCTCCTAATCTAGACATCCGGAGCCCAAGGATCCAATAATCCTGACCTTTAAAACGGATCCTATTGCCAAAAGCAAAGAACTTATTGAAAACTTTTGAAAATTATAATAATTTTTTACTGTAAGATCCAATTTTAAAGGTCAGGATTAGTTGATCCTTGGGCTCCGAATGTCTAGATCTGGAGAGGATCTACTTCCCTTTCAGACCACTAAAGCTGTCAAAACAGCCAACCAGAAGCTACCACGTGGTCCCTTCCCACGTCCTCAACTCCCACGCTTCTCTTCTTCTTATTCTCCAAGCTGGCTTTGAAGGCTTCAAAGGTTTGGAGCTCCTCCAATGGGAGATTGGAGATGATAGTCTCCAAAAGCTCTTTGTTGACTCTTCAAAGCTAAACATGATGATACGTCGGGGACAGAGGAAGAAGACAAAGGCTTTTGATTCGTTCTCGAAATTCTAGGAATAAATTGCTTGATGCCGCCATCGTTCTCACCACTTATCCTCCCTCTTCGCCATGAATTAAAACTACAAATTAAGAGCTAGCATATGAGATTTGATTTGATGG